>NC_088983.1:25493980-25636480 GCF_963932015.1 Anas acuta
GTTCTCTAATGCATGAAGTGCTGCACATCTTCCCTTATCTAGCTCTTGTGTGAACTAATATATATTTTTTAAAACATACATGTATAACCTGGCAGAATTTACAGAACACTTAGGGAATTCTAAAGGCTAAACAATGCTGCTGTTAGGTGTTTTATTTCTAGTTTTGTTTAGCTTTTTTATCTTATTATATCTTTACTAAAATTACGAGTACTTTATTATCAAACACATGGTCCTATATGTAGAAATTAAAACTTTGAATTAATTCTTCATAGAGTTCTTTAAAGACAAAAATAAAATCACAAATTGGGCTTTGTTGTGAAGCCCAACAAAGTTTAACATCACGATTGGAAATGACATGTAGCACAATAGGTGTTTTACCTCATTTTGTCATATATTTGGTAAAAGACAAAAAAATGTTTGCTTTTTTTTTTTTTTTTTTTTTTTAATTTGGACCATCTTTGGGATGCAGGCTGTTACTAACAATTTTTCAACAAACTTTATGCAAATCAATTTTTATTTTTGTCATTATGTTATAACAAAATAAAAGAGAATCATACTGTGCAGTTCCACCAGACCTGGAGCAGACATGGAAAAGATATAAATGTGTCAGTATTATGGGAGGGAAAATACATAAATGCACATGGTGACTCTCTTAAGTCTTGGGCTCAGTGTGATACTAATTCATTTCTGTGACATTTGGAAAACTTCTCCCAACATTAATAACAAGTTTATAGTGGGGGGTAATTCTGACAGACACAGTGTTGAAATAAAAACTTGAAAGAATGTCCATCAGATTTTACAGGTGCATAGAACATGCATTTGCAGTGATTGATGATCTTTTTGTTAAAGGTTGACATAATGTTGAATGGAATGTTTTGTTTATATATGGTGGTCTAGTTTATTGACCAGTACCAAAATGTATGACCAATCTGGGACTTCGTACAGTGTCTCTTTTTTTCTTCATTTTTTTCTGGAAAAAAAATGTGTATTTACCTTCTCTCCCCCTTCATCAGTACATGGATGCCAATTGATTATTTTATAAATATATTTGCTTAAACTATTTTTTCCTTTAAAAAATACTTTGCTGAATTGAAGATTTCAGATGAACATACCAGAACTTTCAGGAATATTTAGAGAAAGGATTCTAGGATTGACCTTCTGGGCAAATGTTACAGAACTTTGTTTGCCTGCAGTTTTTTACTGAAAGCAAAAATAACAGTCAGCATGCAATTCAAATACATCTGTCTTCTTTACAGAAGATTGTTTCCGTTGAATTTCACTTAAAGAAAAAATCTGTAAGATCTGAAGATGTTTACCCCTAACAATTGCAAGTAGAAGAACAGGAGATATGATGGCACTTTCTGATATTTTTTTTCTCTTTTAAGAGATCAGATCACTTGAAGAATGGATATCTTTAACTTCCCTTGCAGCTCAGAATATTATACTTTCAACTGCAGTAACCAGTTATCTAAATCCAGAATTGATTTTAATGGTGAAGATATGTACACTCAAAACCATTCTTGATGTCAATGTAAACTTAAGCTTCCCTCCGGAAGCAGAATTTTGTATTTTAATGCACTTCTTGACGTTCAAAATAATAAAGAACAAACAAAATAGAGGTTAGTGATAAGTTATATTTAAAACATTGATTATCATATGAAGAGCAACATGTAAGTTGCTCTTAGTTGTAACAAATGTGAAATGAGAACCTCTTCGGTCCTTTGATCCAAAAACGTAGGCTGAAGTTCTTACTATTCACAGAGAGAGGGTATTTTATACATTGCTTTTTTTTTCACCTGGCCTTACAGAGAAACAAAGTCAAGGAAGTTGGTAGCACCCAAAAGGATCAGGTAGTCTTGGATCACGGGCATCTTCCGACATACAAGTGTGTAGACTCATCTCAGTCTTTTCACTCCCAGACTGAACATTTGACTTGTGAAAAATCTTGAAAAATACTAAGGCTGTCCAACTGTCTTATTTTCTTACATCTTTTCTCCATGTAGAGAAAATCACCCATGTCTGTTTGTTTGAGTAACTATTTCTGTCTCATGTTCACTGTATAAATTCCAATATATAATATGGCTAGCATTACAGTTCTTAAGTTTTCTACATTAGAAAAGTTACAGTTGTGTGTGTGTGTTGGTGGTTGAGGCGTTAGGCCATGACTTAACCTGTCCAAGTGCTGTTCTCTTCTGGTGGTTTTGGAACTATGCGAAAGAATTTAGCTAAACTATAGCTGATTTATACACCTGGTTTTAGTTCTGAAGGAACTTGATTCAGAATCTTTTCTAGTTGTGTTCTGATGGTTTTTGCATTCCTACAATAAAACAAAAAAACATTTTAACCAGGAAATATACCTGTATTTAGTCATCTGAACATCTCTCCAAACCTGTAAGGGTTTAATCCTGGTCCTTTGCATAGCCAACACCCTTTAGGAATCCATAGTTTGGTTTGTTTGTTTGTTTGTCTTCTGTTATGGACTTACTGAAGTAGAAGGTATCTGCCTCTGGAAATTAGATAGCAGTACTGAAAAAGTGACAAAACACCCTTTTCCACTAAGAGCAAAGACATTCTCTTCCTGTGAGAAGGATGTTAAAGAATTTGAAAGAATTACAGACCTAAACTGAGGCAGTAAAATTGGAGGAGTATATAAAGGAAACTAAGCTTTATAAAGCAGAATGGAGGATAGTTGTGCCTGACAAAATTTTGAAATGATAATTCTGTGAAACTTGGGCCAAATAAATTTTGGTACAACTCTAAGAATACTGGAGAATCATCTTGAAAGAATTTTTAGAGTAAAACTCAAATAGTGATTAGTGATGAAAGTTAACATTTTAATAGAACAATTTATCTCAGCATTTATGAATGCTCAGTGTATGCTTCCTTTGCTTTTCCTTTCAATGCTTTCAACATGTCTAGTAAGTCTTAGACAATACTAAATATTTTTCTTAATGCTGTGTAGAATTTACCAGCATTGATTCAGTATGGACTGAGTGAAAAGACATTTTGTTGTTCTTCTTTCTTTTCAAAGGATTCACATTTGTTTTGTACACGGGACTCAATGTGATCATCAGGCTGATCATGTATTAAACATTATTTAAAGACTTATAGGATTCTACACATCTGAAAGTGTATTTCAGAGCAAGTACAGTTAGCAAAGAAACATTTAAAATTATGTTTTCTTTTATATCCTTGTAGTTTGTTGTTTGTTTGTTGTTGTTGTTGTTTTTTATTTATTTTATTTTAATTTAACATAGCTATATGGTGTTGTCTGTTTGTTTGTTTATTTGTTTGTTTGTTTTTTTCAGATCAGAGAATGCTTATCAATGTTGTTTTGGTATTTTTTAAATTGTTAATTCTGAATATTTGATTAATTATAGTTTTTTTAATACATAACGTGTTTTTTTTTTTGACCAGTTACTAGCACTTAACACTTATTGAACTACAGGCTTCTAGTGCAGTGGTAAAATTAGCTTTTATCTGTAAAAACAGATGCAAAGAACAATGTGGCTATCAAATCGACAACTGTTAAATGTTACCAGTGAATCTTCTTAGTTTTGTGATATTGCTCCATTAAATACTTTGATTTTAATTAGCACTTTGTAACTTTTGAAAGGCTTAGTTTGGAATATAAATCCCAAATTCAGGAACAGTTGTCTAAAGATGCTGCTATTTATCAAAAAGCAACACTGAAGACAAAGAACATCATTTGTCTTTTGCTTTTCTGTTATCCACAAATGTAAATTCAGTCCTGTGTAAACATAATATAACATGCACCTTGAAAATACAGAATCTGATGTTTTGGGACCAAAATTAGGCTCCCATGCTATGTTGAAGGTATTAGAGTACCTAGGGTACCTGCAGGAGAATAAGACCTTGTATGACATGAAATTCCTGATGAAAAATAGGACTGTATTATAATGTGTTTTGTTTTGTTTTAATAATATGCCACCTAAGAATGTATTCTGTATATAATAAGTTTAAAGAAAAAAAAAAAGTGCATGCAGGTAGATATTCAGGTCTGTCTGTGCAAGGGAAATTAAACATATATCAGGTGTATATGTGTCAGAGCCTGTTGGAAAACTCTATGTCATGCAATTCAGAGCAGACCTGGGAAATCTATTCATCATGAGCTGCAGACCACCACTGTGTTTGCAGTGTAAAAAGCTAGCCTTTCTTTTCTGGATAATAAATGATCACAGAACTGGAAATGAGTCAGACCTTTCAGACCAGCCAAAGACAAACTATCTTTGATTCCTGTCCTCTCGATTCACCTGTACATATTCCATGTATTACTCAGGTGCTAAGCAGAAGTGCTTTTTGTCTTCAAGGCTGAAAGGCCCTTCAGTTTAAATTAGGGACGTTCACTGGTCTTCCCTGAGAAAGTAAAATAAATTTGCTAGTGGTTACTAGTTGTAAAAAGCTGTTAAAATACACAAGTTCTGCCTCATTTCCAGTGAAATGCTGTGACTTAAGAACACTCGTTTATTGTTACACAGTATGCTGCCAGACAGTCCAGGTAGATGAAACCCGATTCTCTCTCTTTTTGCTTTAAGCATTTCATTATCACTTGTGGGTTGTTTCAAAAGACAAGGAAAATATAAAACTCCTTGGAGTGAAGTAGTAACTTGCAGCTGAGATTTTTTGGTGTGGGTTGCGTTGTGTTTTTTTTTTTTGGAATAAATTGACTGTGTTTGACCTTTGACTCAGGAGAACCTTATGGTTTTCTATTACTGAAGAAATAGATTTCATTAATGACAGTGCTATCAGAGGTATGATGAGTAGAAGAAGCTGTTATGTAACGAAACATAAAGAGATGCAAGATATATTAAAAGCTTGACTGGGCAAGTCAGCTTGTGTCAGCGGCAATGCTAAGAATATCACAGCAGAAGCTGTGCCCAGTATGTGATACTCTGATTGCAAGCTAGGTATGTAGTCAGACTGCTGAAGTGTAGCCCTTTTCATTGACCTGTTACAATGATATGAAGTGTTAAATGTATTTGTAGATAAGCTGTCTCTTTGCTAAATCTAGACAGTGAACTGCTATTGATTGATTCCTGCCATTGCTTTCCCTAAGCATGTTTTGTGATTTCTTGTGAGCACTTACGGTAATTATATATTTTGAATTTTAGCCCTTGTGTTTTTCAGTTCTGCTAAGTATGGTGTTTAAATGGTACTGGAGGAAAATGGCAAAAGTTGCAACTGTTTCATCATATTGTAATGCAGTTAAATAACTTTGTCATAGTCTTTTAATACATAGGAAGTTATGTCCATGTTAAAACAGACCTTAGAAAAGCCTTGCAGGCATCTGCCATTTACTGGATTGCTGATTCTTATTTAAATCTCTTAACACTTGTCTTTTACCACATTCTATGTTAGTATTTAGAAAAGTTGAGTACATTTGAACAAGTGTTACAGTTCATTGTTAAAATTATTATGCATTCATTCTGGAATTAACCTAGTTGCAAAAGGTAATTTTGCATTTACAACTTTCCTGATCTCTATGTAAGCAGTTTATATAATTATCAGCCTGTTAACAGGTTGTTGGGTTTTTCTTTCTATATGTCTAAATCAAGACAAGAGAATTTAAAAATTTCTCAGATCATAAATTCTTCCA
The DNA here is from genome assembly GCF_963932015.1 of Anas acuta. Classification (NCBI taxonomy): domain Eukaryota; kingdom Metazoa; phylum Chordata; class Aves; order Anseriformes; family Anatidae; genus Anas; species Anas acuta. The sequence goes on from NC_088983.1 coordinate 25,499,598, forward strand.
TTTTCAAAATCCTGATTTCTATTTTGAAATTTTTTAGACAATGCAACCCTTAATCCCACAATTTCTATTTTTTAATCAACTTATGTAATCTTAACAACGGTAACAGAAAACCTATTATTTATTAATTTTATCCTCATAGGAGCCCTCTGAGACAGAGAAGTGTTAGCTTAATTATACAGGCAAGGAACTATAACATCAGATAGATTAAGTGGCATGCATAGATCACACAGGAAGACTGTGGTTGGGTTGAAATTGAAACAAGGTCTCTTGAGTCTTGGTCTAGTCTCATCTTTTGTTTACAGCTCTACATTAAACCATTCAGTTTAATTCTCGTTTAGTGCTTATATGAGTCTGAGATTCTTTTAAAATAAATAGAACTTTCTATAAAGCTTTAGAGTAATCCCTGATCTTCATTGAAAATGTAACCCTAACCAAAGCTGCGTTTTTCTTTTGGGACTTTTTGTTTTTCAAGATCTGCTTTTTTGTTTCCCTTTGTGTCTATGAACATCTCGCTTTTGTTGAAGTGAGAAATAGAAGAAGAAACTGAACTATCTTCCTATCTTCAAGTTTAACAGAACTCAGGACTAGCAGGAAATCTTACAGGAAAGTCTTGCCTCATGATATTTTCAACCATGAGCCCTTTTAGTCAGGTATGAGAGGAAAGAGATGCACAAGAGGTAAAAATGATCCAGTTAGCAAAGACACACTTAAGAAGCTTGGAGGGGTGGTGTCAATTTGTAGCTCAAAGAAAGTCTGTAGGATATGGATGTCAGTAACTTGTCCACCTCTGCCACAACTACCCCATCTTTGTAGTGAGAAAGTGAAGGAAGCAATGCATAAGCCCACTAAACAAATATCTCTGCTCTCCACAAATAACTTCTGCCTAACCTTCTCCATTGCTACAGCTTCTTTACAATTAGCTGCACTGTCTTCAGCCTTAACATGAATTATTAGGGAATACGTTTTGAGTATTGCCATCACATGTTCAGGCAAAAGAAAGTGTTTCCTCAAATTGACATGTACTCACAGTGAATACATCACAGAGAGTTTGTCAGGTCCGTGGAAAGAAACAGAGGTTGCAGGTAATTCCCCTTTTATATCTTGTAAAGAAGGTGCAGAGAATGAAAATGGATTCCCTACCCCTATAGGTGTGAAACTATTAACTGTCATTTTTCTCTAGATGAAACAAATTATTAGATTCAATTGTTAGATCCAAAGTGGTTCCTGAACTGCAATTATTCATCTATTGCTAAAGACAATCCTTCATGTTATAATGCTACTTAAAGTTCCTTAATGTCCATTTGAAGTATGAGTTAATATTGCAAATATTGTAATATTGTTTGAAGACTGTATTCTATAAAATTTAGATTAAAAGCTGTTACATTCTAGGAAGTAACTTGGAAATGCCTTTCCAAACTTTTATTTTATTTTATTTTATTTTTTAAGTTTCCATCATTAATCATGCCCTTTGATGTTTGCTTCCCAGCATGAGTACTCTAGCAAACATGTTTACATGTAGGAACATACACAGAAAGGACAAGCTGTAAGCACATACTGCTGACTACTACCAGAGAGAGAATCATGAATCCGTGTTGCAATCTGGACATACTGAACACTAAGTTCAGGCAAAAGTCTTGTGTGCCAAGGACAAAGTATATCATATTATTTCCCACTCAAACATGTTTTTAATTGACGATACTCACACTGAACTCACTACTCACTTCTACCTGTGCTCAGTAGTTAAGCTCTATAAGAATTTGTTCAGTGCAGAAAATTGACTTAGTTCTGTTCTAAGCTGTGTATTTGCAATGTGTAACCATCCTTTACCATACATAAGAGAAACATAGGGAAAAATACTTTTCACTAGAAGAACTCCTAGTATAGCTCACATGACTGTGATAACTACAAATGTTTAATTGGTTGGTTGACTGTTTGTTTATTTAAAACATTTAAAGATAGAATGTATGTGTATTACATGGAAAGACAGAATGATGCTATTTGTCTTGGCTGTTCTGGTGCTAGAAAGCTGTAGAGTGCAGCTTTTAAGTCTAACTGCAGTGTAAGTTAGGATAGTCTGCCTTTTTTTCTTTTTTTTTTTTTTTTCTTTCCCCCGAATGTGAACCTTAGTTGTGTGAATCAGTCTTCAGACCAGAGCACTAAGAACAAGTAAAGCTGCTTCACTGAAGGCAAACAAGGGTGAAATGATTTAATGTCAGGTAATACAACACCATGAAGGCGTCTCTTACTAAGTTCCTGTGCATGTGCCTCATTCTTTATGATAATAATGGTCTAAAGCATGTTCCCATAGAATTGCAGTAGTTGCAAAACTGATATGGATTACTGTGTGCTACAGGAAAAAAGAAAGACAGAAAAAAAGACCTTCATAAAAGTGGTCGTCTAAGAGCAATTTGCTCTGTTATTCTAGAATTCTCAATCCATGGACAAGGATGAAGTGGATATAAAGAGCTTAAGAGCTTCAGCCAGTGTTTTAAATGCATGAAAAGAATAGAAAATTTTCTTAGGACTGTGACTAACTGTGACTATTGAATGTACACAAGTAGAAGATATTACCCTTAATTGTTTCAAAAAGAGGTATTACTTTCCCTTAAAATTACCTTTTATTATTATTAAAATGAATATTTTATAAAAAATATTATTTTTATTATTATTAAAATGACCAATCCCAAAATCTTTTTCCTTTCCTACTATGTTGCAGTACATGGAGGGAAGTCCCTTCATATATCTAAGATTGGTATCACTCTCAACAGGTTTCTGCTGCAGAAGAATGGTAATGGAAGAGTGGCAGCATTGACTTGGTTTGAGTTTTGTCAACTGTGTCCTGAAGCAAATGATTTCTTTGGGTCCTAAATCACGAGTTGTAGCATAGGAAGATGTTCGGTCAAATTTCAGTGAGATATTTGCTTGCTCCTATGATAAGAATTTCTCTTGGAAAAAAAAAAAAAAAGGAAACTGTGCAAGTGAGTGGCCTAATCTATGCATGTAGTTAGACTGGATTATCTAATGGCTTAAATAATTATTTAGTGTAGATGCTTTTCTTGTGTCTCAGAAGCATGACTCCCATAGTTTTGCTTTGTCAGACTTTTTTTAAAGACATTTTGGAGCTGCAGTACAAAAACAAGATGGTATGTTCAGAGCAGAAGGCAAAACAAAGGTCACAGTGTTTTTTAGCTTTATTCTTTGTGTTGTCTACACTACCAGTCAGCCTCCTAGTCTGAGACTTTTCCCCTACATCTGAAGCTCTTAAAAATGCAATGTTTACATTCAGATTTAGAATGTAATACTCAACATTACAATGAATCAATTAAAAGCTATATTCAGAGCCAAAGACTCTGTAGGGCTGTCATTATAATACTCGTAGGACTTACGACAGAAGTAGATCCAATTCTTGCTGTTTACTCATCTCTTCCAGGAAATCTATATAAAAAACGATGTATATTTTAATGTTGTTAAAATTGTAAGTATCTTAATAAGTAATCCTAGGTGTACTTGTCTACTACCTTTATCCACTAGGTGACAGTACAACTCTTTTACCTTTTTTATTATTATCTATAGGTGTTTTTAAAAAAAATCATGCTGTACAAACTTAAGAACATGTTCTTTCCAACCGAAAAGTGTGTGCTCTGTGTGATTTTTTAATGAGAAAAAAATATATATGGTAAGGATTTTTTCATCAGTATAGTTAGCTAATATAAATAAATTTCTTTATCATTTGAGCAAACTTGTTTGTTTTTAAATATGAAAGACATTACTGAGAGCCTTAATTGTGGTCTGGTAAATAGCTATGGAAAAAGAAAATCCTGGAAGTAACTGAAAAAAGCAGTTTTCAAACCCAAGGTAAGATATACAAAACAGTTATGTTTTTAATTGTCTTTAAGAAAACAACTTATATTGGTAAAACTGTGTTTTAAATAAATAATAGAATGAACAGTGTAGTTAATCTACATTTAAATGACTAATTACAGCGATTTAATCAAACATAAATTATTCACTTTTCTGCTATACTATGTCTCAAAGCTCCTAAGATGAAAGAATTGGATTTTAAGAAAACAGTTGTCTTTTACTTCAGCGTTTACTGCTTACTTTTGGTAAATTTTTGAGAAGCTGCAGCACTGGGAAAAAAAAAAAAAAAAAAGACTTTACAGAACTGTATTTCCATGCAAAATTGCATGCATTTCGAAAACTAATCCTGCTAAAATCCATTTCACTGGAGATGGTAGTTCACTGGAGACTTTAGTAAGTTACAACTGAAAGTGTCTGTAGGCATGTTCCCTCAGCCATTGCCCCTGAAATAGATTAAACTTACTGTAAAAATTAACTTTACTACATATATATCATATAACTATACATTTAATTAAAAGATCCTTTTTTTTCTGGGATAGAGTTTTTAAATATTTCTAAAAGCCAGTATTTTAAAAGCCCAGGAGTGTAGCATTTCATGTTTACAATAAATAGCATTTTTAATATATTTGATAATAATATGTGTTTTTGATGAGATTATTTTGTTACAGTGTCAGTTTGCATATTCCTTGCATTTTGTATCACCACATGTTCGTACTATATTGCCCTGATTCTTCATGAAGAAAAGGACTTTATTACATAGGGGGAAGATTTGCTTCTATCATTGTAATGCTACGTTCTGAGAAGAAGTCTTAAAAACAAATACCTAAACGTATATGGTAGGCACATTAAATAAATAAAATAAATATTGTGCATTGTGCATTAATAATGAAACATAGTCATCAAGTAAAAAATAAAATATTATGCGTTAATAATAAAACATGCTAGTCAGCAAGTAAAAAATGAAACTCATTTGATGAGCTGTCTTACCGAGCACCTTCATCATAAACATTCTAGAAAGGTCTATTTTGAATATTTAAGGAAAAACAAGACTTGTAATAACATATTCACAAAGTGTCATTCCTTTACAAAATTTCAGTATGATTTACAGTACTGATTACTAGCTGAAATTTTGACAAGATTTATACTCTGCTTAGAAACCTTCTTCCCCCAAAACGGTTCAAGCTGAAATAGAATTTGGCCCATTTCTGTTTAATGGCTAAGAACCATGTACAGCTTGCACATTTAAAATTTATGATAGAGCATTACAAAGGATCGCTTTGTACACTGAGTTAGGATTTCTAGTGACATTAAAAGCTGGTTTGTTTCAATGCTTCTAGTAAAATGCTGAGACATCATTTAATATAATAAGTTGTATATAACTGCTATTTGTTTAATATTACAACTTGAAGTCTGAATATTTAATTAAAAAAAAAAAAAAATCCTCCATGACTTGCATCAGCTTCCTCTTTGTTCTCAGACATTCAAGATCTAATGCAATATCTAATATGCTTTATATTGTAAAATGCATGCGCACTATAATAATTGTTCCTATTTCTTTCAGGCAGACATCAAAATAATACATCCTTTTGTTGAATTTCATAAGAAGCACTTCTGTACCTTTCAGTTTAATTCTAGAACAAGGGAATAAGAAAGTTTGCATACATGATTTTAAGCAATTGTGTAAATAATAGACACTAATATTAAAAAAGTTACTGAGCTTTTAACTCAGAGATAATAAAGAATGCAAATGAGATGTACTTATGAAAATGTTGCATTTTTCTACAATAATTTAGTAATCCAAAATGGTGTCTCCATTCATAACTTTATAGTTAAGACCATGTAATTCCTACAATAAACTTGTAGTTAGGGCTATAAGTTATGTAAGTTAGGGCTATAAGTTATGTAAGTTAGGGCTATATGTTATCTAAATTAGTTATGAAAGTTAGTTATGACTGACCCTATTTTTAAAAAATAAAGAATCTATAAGGTCTTCTCTCAGCAGTGATTTTTTAAATACATATCTGAAAAAGTAGCACACTTTCTTGATGTGTATCTATAGAGAAGTGTTTTGTTGTTTTTTTTTTTTCTGAAATGACATCTAGTAAAATAACACATTCTTTGGCTTACAAGTTTAAAAAAAAAAATGTTATGAAAATAGATTATTAATATTTGAAACGATTAGCCACCCTCTGTGTATGTTATTCCCAAAACAAAATTTCCTGAGCTGTATCATGCCATTATTTTCTCGGCAGAACAGAAGTAACTAGAGATTTCTTTCAAAGGGTGTCTAGTGCAGTATGGGTGCACGTACCAACACTGTTGGCCTGTTTCTTACCTTTTTTGTATTACACTAATGACTCTAGTTATTCATGATTTATAGCAGCACAAGAGAAACATCAGATCACTCATGCTTTTAGCAGCTCCTTCTACAAAACAGGACATGAAACAATACCTTTGCTGCCAAAGCCTGATCATCTATATTCTGTGTTTCACATGAAAAAATTGATGGCTTGATTCTGAGCTTGCTGAAATCTGTAAAAGCAAAGTTTTTTGTCAAGTTCAGCAGGTGTGAAGTCAAGCCCTGTGTTCTGAACCTGCAAGGATTTATGTGCTTACAGCTGTGTATCCATTAACATAAGCAAATTTGTTGCTGATTTGGGGGTCCTGAGTTTTAGTATTATTTGTATTTTAACTTACCACACTTATTTTTCCATTATATACATGTATTGCAGTTGTGTCATTCACAATTAAGGTTTTAAAACTTTTTTTCTTTGCAATTTTTAAAGTTCATTTTTTCTTTACAAAATCATGTCTGGACCATTTTGGAAATGTGCTAAAGCAAATGCCCTTAGCGTTAGAAAAAGTATGTCTATATAGAGACTGAGGCTTAAGAAATATTGTCATTCGTGTGGTATAAAAATGAAATATTAAGATTAACACAAAATATAGTAAGTGAAAGGAGAGCAGATGACTTTAATCTTTTCAGATACAAAACTTGCCTCTCCTATTGTTAGAGTGGCTGACAACCTCAAAATATTGAAAGTTTTTATCTTCCTGGCATCCCTGGGAGGAGAGGAAGTGTCACTGTCCCCATTTCACAGCAGAATGCTGGGGAACAGAACCTAAATGTAAAGTTGCCTGCATTATTTCAGAGACTTGCAAGACGTGTAAGCCTCTGGTGAGTAAGTAAGCCATTGTACTATCTGTTATACGTTAGCTGAATAGTTTCTTACTACTAACAGGTAATGTTATGATACTGCAATCTTATTTTTATTTATTTATTTATTTGGTTGGTTGGTTTTCAGCACTGGCAAGAAAGGCAAGACTTCTTTCCCATTTCAAGTAGCAAAAATAAACATAAATGTGGCATTCATTTTTATATTTTTCATATGAAGTAATTTGTAAAAATGCATCAGCTATCTTTGAACAACAGATTCTTCGGTGATTTCTTCTTCATACTTTGAGATGTCTTGTCTGTGATTCCTCAGTTCCTTCCTAATACCATCGTGTGACCTTGCTAGCTTGCTTTACAGTTCAGCAAAGGCAGAATGAGCTATGGGAGCTATGGCTAGTTTGGCATAATGACTATATAAAGAGACTAATAAATAACAGCTGCAACTATATATGTGGCTGTTGCCAAACAATTATTAGTCATGTTTCCCTTTAAATAAAAGCAGATAAGAATATTAGACTAAAGAAGTGTCTAGCTTGACTTCCAAGCAGACAATTAAAAAAAAAAAAAAGACTTTGATATCTATCCTTCTGATAGATTTAATGAAATTGGTCAATGAGTTCATTGTGATCACAGAATCACAGATACCTAAGGTTAGAAGGGATCTCTGGAGACTGTCTCTTCCAAGCCCTAAGCTGGGTCAGACAGGTTAGATTGCTCCAGGCCATGCCCAACTAGGTTTTGAGTATCTCCATAACCTCTCTGGGCAACCTGTTCAGTCACCTTTACAAAAAGTTCTTTTGTTATGTTGAAGCAAAATTTCCTGCATTTCAGTTTTACCCCTTGCCTCTTGTCCTGCCTCTGAGCACCACTGCAAAAGAGCTGTCTGATTTCATCTTCTTTACCCCCACCCCACAAGGTATTCATGTACATTGATAAGATCCTCCCAAACCTTCTTTTCTCAGGCTCTCAGCCTTTTCTTGTGTGTCAGAAGCTATGGTCCCTTAATAATTTCAAGGTTCTTTCTTGGACTTGCTCCAGTTTGTCCAAGTCTCTCCTGCACCGTTCATGCACAAGACTGTACATACATGTACATACATGTTCTTACAGCTCAGTACTCCAGAATGTATGTAACCTTTACATAGTAAGTAGTAGAGGTGATTGGTTTTTTGTACATCAATCCAAAAATGATCAGGCAATGTGATTTAAATGCATATTTGGATTGTTTTTTTGGTTTTGTTTTTGTTTTTTTTTTTGTTTTTTTTACCTGTGCATAAAATAATGAGATATGCAGAAGATACAGCAAAGAATACTAGCCAACTGTAAAGAACGCAGAAGAATACTTCACTGGATATGTAAAAGAGTAGGATCTCTGTTGTAGCTAACAACACTATTCATTGTTCAGGATATATGAATTTTGGTAAAATAATTGATTATGCTGAGGAAAAGTAATGTCTCAATCTTATTTGCTGATTGCACCTGGATTTTTAATGAGGTTTATGCAGACTATATAATTATATGGCTGATCTCCAAAAATGCTTAAATCCTCCACTTTTGATTCCACTGTGCTCTCTGACACAGCTTCTTTTCAAAGATGTCACTTTATTCCTTATCAGTCTCCTGTGACATTCTGGAAATTGTTCTGTAACATGGGAATAACACACTTTTTACTGATTTTGGTAGTTTAGATTTGAACCACAAATGTAATGCCTATGAACGATGTCCATTCTTAATTAGTTATGTTGTAGAATAACATATCTTTTTTTTTTTAATATTATTATTTTTATTCCAGCTTTGAGTTACCTGTCATTTGGTTAAAGAAACACAGTGTATTCAAATACAGTCGTGACAAGGAGAAAAGCATAGAGACTAGGCATAACAAAGTGAAACAGATATGTGGGAAAGAGGACAATTCCAACCTACTAAGAAAATTGCCTGTGAGTTTTTCTGCATTTGTGAGATATTAGCTTAGTGTCTAATGCCAGAACCATTTTAATTTTCAAATTGTACAGTGGTCACAAACAACTGTTGCAGAACGGCCTCTGAATTTGCACCTGCTGTCTCACTATCATTTACTTTTGTAAATGGTGCAACTTGTTTATTGAATAGCAATTTGGCCAACTACAATAACCGTAATGAACTGTGACCTAAGTGGCATTTTATTGTTAATTTATTTCAAAAATCAAAATTGTTTTTAAAGAGTTTGTCCTATAATATTCTTGTGTCAGGATTCTTGCTGGTCGTAGTATGCTTGAACATGCAGATAGTTTTGGAAGAATTCTCTTCAGTCAGAAACATTTTCAGTGAACTTACGATTAGTGGCATTAATTAATAAATGTTATTGTGACCTTTAATGAATATTTATCTAACTTAATTGAAAAAAAAACATACTAATCATTTAATTAATTACTGATTCTCTAATTAAAAGGTGGAAATAGGATATAATATATCACACATAATAATAATAATAATATATCAACAATTTCATGTCTTTTTTCAATTATTTTTATAGTGTATCAAATTACTTCTTCACCCAGACATATTACAGCATTTTCCTGAAAAATTTTTATTCATTCTTTTTTTGGGTGTATGCATGAGCCTAAAGGACCAGCTATTTAGGAAAATTGAGCACCCAAATTTTCAGGAAATCAATGTCTGAGGGTATACATAGATGCAGAACAACAAAAGAGGGTTGCTTTCTTCTAATCTCTTTTGACCCTAGCTTCTCAAGCAATGTAAGCAATGAACACACAGCAAATGGGTCTATGAACTTTTCTCTGAGCGATAATTCCTGAGTACCATTAATAGTCTAAAGAGAGTACCTGCCATTAAAAGGCTCAGAAACAGTAGGGAAGGGAACATCAGTGCAAAACAAACTGAGGGAGTCATCAGTGACAAAGAGAACACTTTCCAATGGAAAATCATTTCACACCATTTACTTAGCTCACAAATCCCAGAGAGAGAATTATTCATAAAGACAAAACTTCAGTTTCCCTCCAACACCTTTCAGGGGTTCATGAGTGGTAGCTAAAAAAAAAAAAAATTAAATTCATGAAGGATTGTGGTAAGTGAAGAATATTTGTAATTCAGTTTGGTAAAACAGACATAGATTGTGGCATCTGGGATTTACCACTATTGGTTCCCATTGACTTGGTTGTTTTTTCAGGTGTGATTTGTGGGTTGTGCATTGAGAAGATGCAGAACACTTACTGATATTGGTGAAGCTCATGCAGATAGAATCTCAGTAGCAAAACACTTGGGATTTTCTCAAGGTAAAATAGCAGGTGATCATCATTCCTTAACTAAATTGAAACTTTTCACGTAGTAGTGTTGAAGTGTTTTAGCTAATTATTTGAATCAAAGTACTTCTCATCTTTGGCTTTCATGTGCAGTCTAAGAATTTACTCAGGCAGTATATACTAAAGTGAATAAATGTGTGCAAACTAAGTAAACAATGTATGTTTAGCTAGTTTTATAAATCCATGTTAGTGTTCCCTGTTCTAGATTTCCCCTGCATGTAACAATGTTGATTCTGATGCATTCTTGTTGGAGAAAACCTATTCTTCTACCTGCACAAAGGCCTTTCCAACTGTGTTACTTCTCAGTTTCTTCTGAATTTGAGAAAGAGAGAAAGAGATGTGTCCTATTCAGCATAATAAGATTTTCAGAGTGAAAAATGTTGTCCATTGAAACATGCAGTTTAAAAAGCTTGTTCTTCATGCCTTTTATTATTTATTTATTTATTTATTTATTTATTTAATTCTAGATAAGTTTAGTGGATCTGTTCCATTAAAAATACGGCTACAAAATGTCTACACATTAGGGAGATTTCTTATGGCTCTAGTTGCACCTGAAAAAATAGTTTCATTTTCAGCACTAAATAAAGAGAGAACAGCATCGATGTTCATGGTCTTACATTTTAACGTACTAGGTGAGAGGGCTACTTTTCAGAATGGTTGTCATGCTAGTTAAATATATATATATATATATATATATATATATATATATATTCAAAAATCTTGTGAGCTTTCTAGAGCTGAACAGTGTGGCTGAGAGCCAGTATAAGTAAAATGTGTAGAAATGTAATGGCCTGGAGCAAGCTAATAAATGACAGTGTTGCATGAGCTTAGAATTGAGCTCTGCAGGGAACAACAAGAAAATGCAAGTCTTAAATATTTATTTGTGTTTTTGGAAGATACACAAAGTATTTTCTAATGCATTTGAGGGGAAAATGTCACCTTCAACTGAAAATAAATATGTTTCAATTTAAAAGAAAACAGTAAGTTATAAGTGCTAATAAGTGCTATTTTAATAGTGTTTGTGTTTTCTGCACACATCTAAGTTATATAGAAAGAGCTCAATATGAATCTACACAGATGCAAACCTTATCAGGTGGACTTTGCTTCTGAAACATGGCAAATTACTATTCAAAATCTATTGAGTCCTGATGGTTTAGTTTGTAAAAGAGGAAAAAAAATCTGCACATGTTGTGATAGTGCTTGGAAATGCAGTTGAGAACTGTAGAATACTATCCAACATCATTGTAAAATGCACTGTGCTTAAGTTAGAAGGTTTCTGTTCCTAGTATTTTAAACTTATTTCTCCATCAAAATTAATATTATTTTAAAGTGATAAGAGAGGCTTGTTTATTTTTCTAAAAAGGAATACTTTAATTCCAAACAATGTGTAAGAATGCAGTTGCTAAACTAATAGTTCAGAGAATTGTCTCACTTTCCTCAGAATTATTTTTGTTTCACAAAAAACAACAATAACAACAACAACAACAACAAAACAGTTTTCCCGACATTTTTTTAGTCAGAAATGCAGTGCTTTCCACTACAGGCTTGTACAATGTTTATAAGTAGTCAGATGCAGTGGTACCAGACATTACTTTTGAGGAATCACTGAAGGTTTCTTCATTGGGTCTCATGGTAGGAAATGAAATAGAAGTTGCACTTAAATAAATTAATGACCTTGCAAAATATACACAGTGTTTATTCATATACCTATGCATGTATCATTAAAAAATTGTGACAATTGGCTACACAGATGCTATCATCTCCAGACGAAGCACCTGGTTTCAATGCATTTCTGCAATTCCATAGTGCAGGAGGGCTTTCTCATAGACTTTCATACTGGCATGGCCCCAGAGTAAGAGGCTCCTGGAGATGGTTATCTTCTGAAGGACTTCTTTGTTTTCTATAAGAATTCTTAGAATTAACTCTGAATGAATAAAATAAATTTATATTTATAGGCGGTCCAAGGCAGGAACTAATAATCTACAAATTAAATATGTTGTTAATTACTGTATCTGAGGCATTGTTTCAAGTGTCGCATGTAAGGAACATATAAGGAATATTGAAAGAATTAGATACTAGAAAGTGAGTCTTCTCTCTGGCTGCTAAAGCCAAGATTTCCAAATAGCACAACCAACTTTTTCAAGTTTCACAGGATTTTTTGGAGTTGTTTGATATTTCTCTTTACCTGGATTTTAGATGGCCTATGAGATGCCATATAAAAGCAAAAATATAGATATTAAAGTGATAGCTACTTTTGACACATTAAGAACTGAAGTTCTGAATTGTGTTTTCAGGACTTAATTAAAAAGTTTAATTTTCCTCAGTGTACTTATTAAGTCTTAAACAATCTTGATTTCAAACATTTACATTTTAATAACATAGGTGTCTATTATGGGAAACATGCTCTTAAAATCTGTTATTGAAACATATAAAATGAGCGTCTTAGATTATTTAATTTACAAGGTAAATTATTGATAATCCTTATTTAATTATTTTTTAAAGCTGTGTATCTGTAAACATGGGGTATTTTCCAACTTTTTAGGTGCAATTGCAATTACTGTTTTAGCATCTTAGAAATAGCATATGTGCAATATTTTGTTCATACAGTATCTATAAGTTGTCTGCAATACTCACTACATCCAGAAGGAATCTTGGTTCCTAGAGACAGAGCTAGAATCTTTATACTCAAGATGGTTTCACACAGCTCAGGGAGATCCAGAATCATGAGATGAAATGCTGCATGACTTTTGAGAGAAAATTTGTTATTTTGTGGAATAAAGACTTCTGAAAGCTTGTGAGTGAGATCTCTTAACTCTGCTTTTAGAGTAGAAAAAATATTGTAGAGTGATTTTATATCTGTAGCCCTAGCAATTGGATTTCAGTTGTAGGAGGCTTGTTATGAGATACTGTCATGGCAGCAGCTCTCCCTTTTGTGCTGGGTTGTGCACATAAACAGAAGGAAATATGCCTCTGAGTACCTTCCTACTAGAAGCACCAGCTGAAATGGCTGCAGTAAATACTGGGCTAGTAACAGGAGTAGGAAGACATCAAGCTGTTAGGGTAGTATATTCCCGATAGGGAAAAGTCAACCATTCAGTTGGCAACACACCATCAGCTGGGCCATGCATTTGATGGTTTGTAGAAAAATGAATTAAAAAAATGCTGCCTTGTCTATATGTAGGTGATATAGGATACTGGCCTCGTATACAGCTCTGTAAAACACATATGGATGCTTGTGCATGTACATGCAGGCATGCAAACACATATATGCTCATATGCGTACATGCTGACTTGACTTCAGACAGCTACCTTTTGATTCTGAAGTTTCCCTTCAAAAATCTTAAAAAAATATTATCTTCCCTCATAAATGTAGGGATACCCCAGAACTTAGACTTTTGTGTGCTTACACATGCTTGGAATAAATACAGTAGTCTGGAGGAATTGTGTGACTATATAGGCAGAAGTTCATTTAATATAGCTGTTCAGTTATATGTTTAGATCAAGCTTTACAAACTCTTTGCTCCAAAGGGCACACTTAAATCTCCCTGGTGGCCACTCATGTTTTGAAATAAATCATTTTAAATTAGGCGCTTTTTTCTGAGATTACAGTAGAATCCAAAACACAGGTAGGCACCTTCCAAAGGCAAAAGAATTGACCCACAGTATTTGCATTTTAAAAAGGACAAAGAAAAATGAAGATTAGAGGGAAGTATACCAGTAAAATATTAAACTTAGCCATAAGTATTGGCTTCTTTATTCAGTGTCTAAAAATATCACTGTGGATGCCATTCAACAAGTTGGTTTAAGCCATTTTTGTTTATCTTCATAATAATTCATCCTGCACAGTGGCGACAATGAAGAATTCACTTGCAGCACTTACTGCTCTCTTTTTTAACACAATTCTTCCTTTTATAGTGACGTCAGGTAGGGTCATTACTCATTCCCTGAAATTATCCCTCTAACAAAATTTATTCTTTCTGTTACCAGTTGGGAAACTGACCTGATGTCTCTTGTCAACTCAATAAATTAAAGTTACCATAGTTGTTCAAAATAAAATCTTATGTTCTGGAAAGAAAACTGTTAAAATGTAAAAGGAAAAAAATGTGCCCTTTAAAGAAAGTCCAAAACAATCTTTTACAAATGTGTCTGCACAATATGTGTTTTTTATTAACTATTTAAAGGACAGCAAAGCTAGATGACAGTTGATTTTGTGTCTACATCAGCGTGTGTAAAGGCTTGAGTATGAGATGCATTGTTCTTAGAAATGTAATGTGGTTTTCTTGAATAGTTTTCTGCATGATATAACTCGCTCAGTTGCTGTAGTGCCTAGATTTTAATTCTAGGTTGAACTAATCTTCATTAAATAATTTCCCAAATCCCTTTCAAGTTCTTGTCTTTATAAAATGTTGTATATAGCTTGGGTAACCAGCTAGGGTTATAAAAATGCTCTGTGTGATTCAGAGGTTATTACCCTGTCAGAGAACTGCATTGGAACATGACTAACTCCTGGAACCAACAACAATACTATATGTATGGTTATGTATGTAAGGTTCTCTAACTGTATAACCAGAATTTGTGCCTGTTTCCTGTGAGCCTTTATTTTTTATTTTTTTTAAGAGTGCATTTTACCATGCTGTTGATACCACTTCTATTTGCTGAGATTCCATCACTTTTTTTTTTTTTTTTTTTATTTATTCACTGACAGTGTATTCAGGTATGGATATGGGTTCACTGATATCAGTGTTGCAGTGTTGTAAGCCTCTACCTGGGGAAAACCAACCACCCAACCAAGCAAACAGAAAAAAAAAAAAAAAATGTCCTTTCCAAAGTTCTGTGAATACAACTGTTTGCCTTAACTGGTCAGATCAGTGTGCTGAAATCTGATGATGAAACAATTTCTGGCAGTGCATGTTGTTCTGATTTTTAGCTTCTCATGGTATTTCTAGTAGTAAGCTGTTCTATGTCAGCATTTTCATAATAGGTGTTTCAGTGTGTGTTTGAGAGCTGGTATTACTGCTTCCTGTCATCCGTTGGCTGAAGTGCTTTTCCTGTATTGTTTATGGCTTCAGTGGTACAATAAGGCTTTGTCTGTGTGGCAGTGTCTGGGTCCTCGGATTCTTCCTTTTGGTGTTGTAATGGAATTACATACATGAGTGTGGTGTCCAAACTTCACTTGGACTTCAGTAAATCTCTTTTGAAATAAACAGCAAATTCAAAGCTGAGCAGCAGTCATGCAAGACACAGGCAAAATTGTAGGCTGGAAAATGCTGAACATAAAGTGCATACACTGGAAAGAGGAATTAGGGAACTAAAACCAAAATGTATTCATAGTTCTAAATATCTGTTTGTGCTAATTAAAATGCAAATTTTAGTCAGTTGCAGTAAGCAAATTTTTTTAATGAGTTTTGGTTAATAAAAGTAAAATATAACCTAATGTATCTTAAAATGATAGCTTACTTTAATTACTCTTCTGTAAATGACGCTTTGGTTGATTAAAAAACAACAACAACAACAATTTTAAATAATATCTAACTTTTAGAATCAAAATCACACATAAAATGAAAATAGTAGCAAATGTTTAACACATTAAAGCCCTAATTTTATGTAAGCATGTATCCCACTAATAGCAGGATTGTGGCTACAGGACTTTGGCTGTTCTCAAAGTAATTTACCTAAGCCATGCCTAAGTCTTCAGTCTTACAATTTTTACATTAATTAAACATCCTGTGTTGAGATATCTTGCTCTATAGACAAGGGGAGGGTAGTGGATATTGTATGCCTTGACTTTAGCAAGGCTTTTAACAAAATGTCCTGCAGACTCATTATTGCCATATTAATGAGGGATGAGCTGAGTAAGTGGCCAATAAAGTGAGTGGAAAATCGACTGGATTGCCTGGATTGAGGTGTTGTGAACAGTGATGCAAAGTCCATCTGGTGGCCAGGAACCAGTGGTGTTGCTCAGAGATTGATACTAGGATAAGTAGTGTTTAATGTCTTCATTAAAAGCTGGATGATGGGATGGCGAGCATTCTCAGCATGTTTGTGGATGGGTGGTGCATCAAACTAAACTGGGTGGAGCAGAAGACCAACATTTTCTAATGTCTGACTAAATGATGTCTGGACATGCTTTGCAAACTAAATTATGCTATGATTTCATCCATTAATAAAAAGTCCATGATCAAGTAAGGAGCATAAAAAAATTAATTTATATTGCTTATAGTTGTCATCATCAATAGTTGTAATAAAAACGCTTTAAAATTCCAGTCTAAACTTTCAGTGTTGCAGGTGCTCATCAGTACAATGAACAAATGTCTCTTTGAGTGAAGGTGATTTCTAAGGCTGCTCCCCTTGTCTTCATAAAGGTCCTTTTTTCCACATAGCTGAATATGAAGTGGACACTGGGAGACTCTCTTCAGCCTAAGGGTTGGTGTTTGCCCCAGTTCACTGTATGCAGCTCTATATGTGGCTTTTGATCAAATCTGCACCACTGGTTTCTGCATAAGATCTTGTGTGCAATTTCACATATAAACACCACCTAACATTACTGAATTCCTTTTACTGTCATCAAGTCCTACAGCTTTCCCTTACCTTCCTCCAGTTACAATTTCTTTCTGAGATTTAGCTTTTCATTCCCCCATTCCATTTAATAGGTAGCCAGTCTCTGGTTGAGTGCCAGAAGATGCAGAGAACTGTGTAAATGAGGAACTCTGACGATATTTCAGAAATATAAGACAGCAGTGGCTTCCTGACACAGCAAAACCCCACTGTGGTATGGAAGTCATCTAGTCTGTAATCAATCATGAGTATCATCCTTTATTCACATGCTCTCCTACTGCCAGTGGTGTCATATAGCACCAGCAGGTGAGTTTCACATTAGCTCAAGAGCTATGGGTTGCCTCTTCTTTTCCTTTGATATCACATTGACACTGTTCAGAGAATTAGTCCTCAAGTAGATCAGGTAAGTGCACTGGCAGTTAATTTACATGTAAATGAACACTTGTCAAAAATTAGAGCTTGTATTACAGAAATAAACAGGGATTACAGAATCATAACTTCTTTTATGGTTTTATTCTGACAAAAAAAAAAAATCATTGTTTATAAACAGAAGAAGAGATGTGTCTTCTGTGAGAAAGATCTTTGGGAATTCAGAGTTACTGTCAGCATACTAGAACAAGGACATTTGTGACCTGACCAATGAAAATCTTTTCCTCACAGGAAGAGGTTCAGAATATCTATCAATTCAGTCAGTAGCAGTAAGACCTCATACTTTCAGTGGAAAATTATTCCTTCATAACTGGTTGTATTTATGTTTTTAAGACATTTGGTTCTTGGCAACTTCAACATTACCAACCTCAGTGCCTTTGTTGGAGGATTATTCTTCTATATTTGCATTAAATAGATGTACACCTTTTGTCCTTTTTTTTTTTTTTTTTTTTTTGTGAGTTTGTTTGTAGTTTTTTTAAAGTTGGCAAGCTGTTGATACAATTAAGTTTTGGAAAGGAGAGAGGGTGTTAGTGCCTGAAAACGATAAAGATAGGTTAATTCTTGACGTGGTTTTGTATGTTGACATTTCCCAGTTAATACATGGCTTCATAGTAGATTTCTCTTGAAACTTTGCCATGATATACTGCCAGCAAATGGGAGTGGTGAAAAATACTGGGAAGACCGGTGACTGCTAAAATAACACAAAATAGTGATTCTGTCATCACCTGTTGCCACAACAGAGAATTCAACAAAAAAATACATGCACTATGAAGACTCTAGAATATTCGACTGCATTTTGTATAGAAGTCATGTTCAAGAAAATGGTTTATCTTTTTTTTTCTTTCATCCATAAGTACTTGGTGAGACTGTGTTTTAGTAGCCTGAAGTAGTGTCCAGTTCCTTATTGCTATATGTTAGCTGACTTTGAAATGCTAGAAAGTTGGATTGGCTTAAACCAATAAATAAATGTTTACAAGCTTCAGTGGAAATGTTGGACAGCAACAAATTAAAAATGAGTTTGCGGTGGTTGTTTGTATTTTTCTTGCACGTGCAAAAGTATTCAATTTCTTGTTAGATGTGCTAAGTACTATGAAAACAGTGAGTACTGCCTGCAAATGATAAGTGCAAATTTTTTAATGAAAACCTGTATCTTAAAGTGGCATGAGATCTACCTAATTTTAACAGTAATACATTCTTTTTTCATAGTGTAATTCTGTAATTACTGGTAGAGACAAAACAGAAAAAAAATGTATTTGGAAAGGTCATGAATATGCAAACACTGGATGAAAATCTAAGCTTACACAGACTTAAATTCTTTTTTTTTTCCTTTTTTTTTTTTTTTTTTAATTAAGTGTTTATTACAAGGCATCTCATTTTGGCTGTGCTAATTTGTCTAATTTTGGCTGTGTAAAAAATAAAGGTTTTCTGTTCTGATATTTTCTTCATAGTTTTTTCACAAAAGAGGAAAAAATCCCATCAAATTTAATCTTTGATATTAAAGATCAGGAGGAATGAAGAAAATGTCATTTGAGTCTAAAGTTATGGCAACTGGATTGAGAAAAATATTGTCTTAATTATGATTTTCTATAATATTCTTTGTTAAACAGTAGAAAGAGCCACTACATTTGTACAACAGAAGTATACATATAGTCTTGGATTATATCATATATGTGTTTTTACTAGTCAGGGAACTGGATAGTTCAGGTTTTCATAATAGTTTTGTTCAGTTTTGCATTGCAGCAACTAGTGGAGAGGTTGGAAAAAAAAAAAAAAGCTATCTTGATGTGAGCCACATCTTTTTTTTTTTTTTTTTTTTTTTTTTTCAGAAAAAATAATGCAACATTCAAGTACAGATTAGCAGAGGTGGTGCTACAAAGCCACTTTGTAAAACTAAGATGGACAGAGTTTCATATTTTTGTTACAGCAGTTGTTCAAACCATTATAACCTAATTCTGATATTTTTTTTCTTTTATCTGTGGTCAGTTGTCTCACTCTCCAGCTAATGACCACCCAATACTGAGTTTACCCTAGATGGCAAAATAGCTATTATTTTTGCCAAATTTCATGTGTTTGCATGTACTACATGTAGAGTAATGTAGAATAATGAAGGGTAAGTTCATATTCAGAAGTAACATTTTACAGTATATACACTTTATTCTTGAGTATGTTTAATTTACAATTAATCATAGAACTTGAGCAAATGATGGGAACAAGGATTAATATTCTTTGATATTTCTGAAACGTTTCGGTTCACACCAGAGTGAATGTGAAGCTGTTGAAATTTTGTGTGGGAAATAAGGAAGAAACTCACCCTAGGACAGGGTGACTTTATGACTGGCTGGTTCACCTCAGAGTAAAGATCTCACATTATGGATTTTGCCCTTTTAGTTTTTCATAGCATCGTTGAGTTGAGCAGCCATTCCAAAGCAGGCTGATCTAAAGTTCTTGTTCTCTGTTATTCCATGACTTACCAGTATATTTTTGACAAGGTTGTATGTATTTTCTTTAACTACTGAGTATATTTTTAGCCAGAAGAATGATTTAGTTTCATTCATTCCAAAGAAAAATAAGGCTTTACTCTGCAATGTATAAAGGCTTTTTAATGTTAATCTTTATGAACATTTACAATCCTGCTATTAGGTTTGTCTTTAAACCGAATTTTCCTTGAGGTTTTTAATATTTTGTGTACAAAGTTCTAGTCTAAAATTTTTAGGTTGAAGATGATGTATTTTCAGGGTAACATGATGTACTGCATAGAAAGTTACTATTATCTGTATTACACATTCAGCATTACTATGCCAATTTCTATTTGAGTTCTTTGACCTGAACAGGAACTGGTACTGTCATTTCATTATTTGTGCATCTAGTTACCTCATTATGTGACTATACTGATGGTACAAAAAACTGGAAAATATCAGTGTCTCATTAATAACTATTCAAATATTCTTTACTTTAGGAATTATTTGATAAAATAAGCATGCAGAATTAGTTTTTAAACACACTTTATTTTATTTTGTTTAGGCATGTTTCTCCGTTAGCTATAAATGCAAGTAGATAAGACTCCTGTTTTAAATCGGATCTCTTAAATGAAAGATGCACGCCTCTTGAAATCAGTGATTAATAATTAAAGCTTTCAACTGCACAGTTTGGGTCAAGTGCTTTGTATGATACTAGAAAATAACTTTGTGAAGAGTAAAGTTGAAGTGTAACAATAATCCCTCAAGGTTAATATTTTGGAAGAAAGCTGCCCCTCTGCACTGCTCAGAAGAGGTTTTGTGAAGAATAAAATCTGTCTTCTAGCCACACCAGCTTGCTAGCTACTGTACATATATCGAGGCAGGCTACTTGGCTGTTTATGTACCTCCCCACTACTGTGTTTGAAAGAGTACTAAATTGTTTGGAGATGTGATTAATTAAAACTTTCTTAGGGAAGTCTAAAAGGTTGACATTTTGGAAAAGAATATGGATATTACAAATTGCTGTTGCATACACAGAAAGAGATCTGGGGATAATTTCGACTGCAGAATTAGTTACTCTACTTTGTATAAGTAGAGTAATGCAAATACATTTTACCAAATACCAAATACAAAACCAGTTCACCTCAGTGGCTTTATATGATGCCTTGTTTGACCAGCTATCAATATGTTTGGTCATTTAGCATACGCTCTAACCTTTCTAGTAAACTTATTTTATTCTCTAAGTGTCTTGGGTTGCTGATACAAGAGTTTACTGCAGCCCTGACTACTGGGCTGTAATGAACAAGAACTACATACTAATCCTTCAATAGAGGTAGAATTATCCCCTTATTCAAAATCCTACTGGAATCTGGTGTGCATTCTGTGCTAGGTAGAGAGATATCTAAGCAATGAGGTCTATATTACAAAGAGTACTGAGGAGTGCAGATAGACACATGACTTTAAAATATCTCATAGCCCTTGTGTTACAATGATCTGTTCGTATCAAGGGATACATGATTTATTCAAAACTTATGTACTCAAAAATACATTTATTAGAATAAAACCTTCACATTGCATTTGTGTCAATGCAAAGGTTTTCGTATTCTCTTGACCATGTTCTTCAACTTGATAGTAATGAAGACAGCATGGACAAACTTAAAATGCATGTTCAGTAGATCTGAAAGTCTCAGTATTATTTTTATTTAAATGGTACCAGCTCTGCTGATTTCAACAGATTGCTTTCTATACTAGTCTACCAATTTCTCCTTGTAATCATTTACCAGAGCATTCTTGAGAACGAAATAGTCAATATGTAGTTAATTAGTCCAATGAACTGGGGAACTCCCAGTTCATATCCATGCTACTCAATTTATTGAAGTGCCATCTGTTTTTATACCGATAGCACTACAGTAAGCAGTCAGATTTAAAACATTGTTGATTACTGAATGGAAGCATTAGGAAGGATCTCTTTCCATCTTTTACTTCTGAACTGCTGTTTGAGATCCTAGAACAATCCTAACCATTCGGAGTTAATTTCTTTAACACCAAGAGAATGTATGGTAGGAGTTATTTTGCAGTCTCTATAGGTCATTTGGGTCATAATGGTATGTGAAAGGATTTTGTCAGGCTTAAAAGTGGATTTTTAACTTCTGTTAATCATGGAGTGGCCACAAACTACTTAGTGAAGCATGTCATAAACCTGAAGCGTTTCTGGTGGCCCTATTTCATTCCAAACCTGGGATGATTATTCAAGCTGTTCAAAATTTGAAGGACCCAGAGGAACTGAAGGAAGAAATTTGCACCCACTGTTTGGACTATAGCCATTCTACACGATAGCTCCAGTAAGGACAGCAATACTGCACCAGCCAAAGTGGTGCTTGCTTGCCTTTTGGTTTTCTGTAGGATTTCTGTAGGTTTTCTGTAGGTTTTCTTGTTGTGTGATATTTACTTACTGCAACATTGAGTAGTACAAAAAGGACCATAAGTAAATAACAAATCTAAGTTCAGGATTCACCCCATTTTTGACTCTCCAAATACTGAGCAATTTGTAAATTTGGCAGATAAAGCCAAAATCATTTTTCCTCAGGTAGTAGTTCCAAAGTGAGACCAAAGATTTTTTAAAGGTTCAGTATTAAATATTTTAAACTTAATTTTTTTTAGTAACTCTTAAAACAGTACAGTCCTCAAGGACAGGTCAGAAGGCTTATAGACTGTTGAATGCGTGACAAAGAAGCCATAAAGAATCTGGTCAGATGTAGCTAATTAAAGGTAAATGAAGGACAGCTGCTTTTTATGTTTCCAGCACATCTTTGATCTGCTCTACCCCTCAGACCTCTGTGGACAAGGTAGTTAAATACAAACTAGGAGGCCTATTTTAAAGACATTAAAGCCCTCAGGGGCAATCGAGTGACAGTCCAAGCAACCATAAGCTGTTTGCTTTATTCATTAGAGAACTTTAAATGTGTCAAGAAATAGAATAATGTCCATGCTCTTAGATCAGCATTAGCAATGAAGATTACAATAGCTCTGGGACATATGAATGGGCAAACTTCTTATGAAAACAAGTTTATTGAGAAGCATTTTACTATAACAGCAAAGAAAATATAGGTTACACATTTTCATTGCAGGTATATTGATTCAATATGCATCGAAATATCTGAAGCTGTAGTGACACAAACACAGTATAACCTGGTGCTGACCTCAGTGGTCCCTTTAGTCATGTTTTAAAAACTTCCTTTTTTGGACACAAATGATGGAAAGAACATGTCATCTGTGAGTGACATAATAGTACGTAATACTTGCCGAAGAATTTATGGAGAATTTACCCACTATATAGCCTTTCCCTTGTGTCTGGAGACTCAGATACTCAGTTTGTAAATTGCAAGTGTTTATTTTATAAGTCAACGCTTTAATGTTAATACAAGATCATTAAAGGAAGTAGAAAGACTAAATAAAAAAAAATAAATCGGTTATACAAATAACTCTTTATTGCTAATCATTTCAGTAAAAGTGATTTTGCCCAGAACTATTTATTTATTTTATTTAGAATTGTTTGTTATGTTATTATTGTTATTGTTATGTAATTTGGAATTGAATTGAAATTAAGGTGAAGGAAATTTCTGTAACATTCTAAATGGTGACTTGCGGAGATGCATATTGCATCGCCTTACTAATATTTAAGAAATTAGAGAAACTGGTAATTTCAGTTTCTTTCTTTTTATTTTATTTTTTTTTAATGTGTCTTCATTCCTTTAGAAGAAGAACAATAATTTACGCCACTTGAGGAAGCAGTATGTTTCTGAGCTTTCTGGTATGTTCTCTACAATGTTTTTCTCCATTAGCATTTGTGCCAGTACCTGAATAGCCTAGTACCTGAATGCCAGTGCCTAGATGAGCACTGAGCAGTTTAATGGAAGCACTTTACAAGATTCACTGAGCTGTATTCCAGGCAAAAGTAAGTATAAAGATGTGGATATTGCTGGCAGAATGAGCATAATATACTGATTTAGCTGATTGTTCCAAAACATAGTGAAAAGCAAACAATGAATAAATTTGTGCTAAATTTAGAGTAGTTTGCCATGCATACTTTCAATGTTTTATCTAGATATATATTTTTTCCCAGAGGCAAGAAATATATTAGTAAAATATTATTTTTTTTTTTACTAAGTACAAGATTGATGCATTTTGTGTGTCTGGTTAGCTTACTTACACCAATTTTACTTGCAGTGGATTTACATGTATCAGTTTGGCTGTGTGTTAGATTGAAAAAGAGAAAAAACTTGGTTTATGGTAGAACGCCTGCATAGCTTGACAAGGTCATTTATCTTCAATTTCAAGATACCATAAAGATAATACAAAAAGGGAGTAAAATATAATAAATATTATTTTTTAAGACAACCTATTATTATTATTATTATTATTATTATTATTATTATTATTATTATTATTATTATTATTATTATTATTATTATTATTATTATTATTATTATTTTCACCACATACCAGGTCTTAAAGAAAAAGATTAAGATCTTCCCCATATATTCCTTACTTACATATACTGCATTGCAAATGGTGATTTATTACTACAGTAACCTCTTACTACTTATATATTCAGGTGGCTTCACAAGGTGGGATTTGCCCTTTCAAAGGCTATAAATGCATATAAATATTTATGCATATAAACATATCATCACAATGCATTTCATCAGGTAATAATAATGGACCTTGTACTATGATTATGCTTCTTTACTAGGCAGGAATCAGTGAAACTGTGCAGATACTAGGTAAGCATTGTCTGCACCTAAGATGAGCAGTTTAGACTTTATGGTGTGAGTATGCAGCATGACCACATTTCTGGGTCTGTGGATTGGGACTTCAGAAGCTGAAGGGGGCTTACGCTGAGCAGCAGCTAGTCTGGATGACACGCTGCTCAAAACACTCATTTCCAGCTCCTGTCTTCCATGCACCTAGGATGTGATTCTCCATCGAGTAACATTTACTTGATACCTTGAAGTTTAACATGCTAGTTTGCTATACAATCAAGAAGCTCTCATGAATTCAACAGAGGCTGAATTGCTTTTGTGGAGAGAGATCTGAGAACACCCTACAAGCAGATTCTGGCCATTTTCATCAGAGGTGTTATGGGCAAAGCATCAGCCTCTAGCTGAAGTCCTGTGTTTTTTTTTTGAAAACCAGACAATCACTGTTCCTGCTATTCCTGTTTCCAGAGAGCAGTGCTGCACTGATGGGTTGCATCTGTTAAGGGAACAGTTGCCTAACAAGATATTGAGCATGACCGAGCTCCTCCTGTAAGCATGCAAAAACCTTCTTCTAAAATGCATTAGGTAATGATGGTAAATCATGAGCTCCTCCTGGGATTAATTGTGATAAGCTAACACATTTTTAAACACAGGCATCCTTGTCCACACCAGGGGAAAAATTATATTCAACATCTTGTTTAATTAACATGTTTTCTAGTATATTTTCTCAGTGTAGACTAGGTCTCTAAGGAAGAATGACTCACAAATGCTGCATTGCCATTATGGAGTATTTTTTTGGAGTAACATTCTATTTCTTCACGTTTTCTAAGGAAAACATTGATTTGACTCATTACCTAAAAGGTTAATTAATGTTTGTGAGAAGCTCCAGAGTACCATTAGTTAATCTCATACCACAGTGCTAAATAGAATCTTGGGCAAGAGTTAAAATAAATGTCTTCTTTTTTAAGTGAAGGCTAATATGTAGGTCTTTTCCAGCATATCCCATGTTTTTCCTTGGAACCTACATAACACATACTACAATTCGGAAGGGCACAATATTGACTATTTCCCTGGAAAAGCAGTGAGCTGCCATTTATATTGCAGTGAACCTAGAATTTGGTTGTCTTTTATGAGAGAGATATACCCTTACAGAACAGATAAAAGCTGTATGTCTGTGAAGATGCAGCAGGACAATGGGCTAATAAAAATTAGCCTGTATAGAATTGACAGCAGGGATACTTTTCTACAGTCTGATTGTTCAAGCAATGCTGTTATAATCAGGAAGAGGTTCCACACTTCATCTTGTCAAAAAAAAAAGTGTTTTAGCTAACAGACAAACAGACTTAAGAAGAATATGTCATTGTTTTTATTAGGATACAAAGATCAACGCAAGCTTTTGTCTGTCAGACATATATTCTCAGAAGGAAATACATATTATGCATAAAATATTTATGATCATTTCTTACATTGTAACTCTATCTATGCAAAAGCCAAAATAAATACAAACTGTTCCAGCTATACAATATACAGTGCCTGATGTGTTTATTGCTACACTTTCTATGACCAGTCTCCTTTCTGTTGTGTTTCTCCAGTGACTGTGTTATTCCAGGGAAATGAGTAACACAAGGGTAGGAGGGTGCATAATGACTTCTGCGCTGCAGGGGGTTGTCTGAACTAACACACATGGATCATGCTCTGCACCTCCTCAATCTGTGTTGGAACACCCTTTCAGGGTGCATTTTGCAGAAAACATGTAGAGGGTTAACTACTTGAGTTTCTTTGGTAGACATATCACTGTGTGTCACAGACACTTTACATTTGTGATTTCATAATTTTGAGGGTTGAAGAAGAGCTAAAGGCAAGAATTTGTCTCATAAGGAGGATCAAAACCATAATGATTCTATTCCTATCTGTGGTATTTAGGAAGTACTGTTAGCTAGATTTCATTTTTCTCCCTACTCAGTGAATAGGTGAAGCACAGAAACACTTGGGGAGATGAGGAGAGCTATAGTCCTGTGTGACTGAAATCTCTCACTTTTTGCCAGGTGGAGAATTAGAGCCTATTTAAAACAGAGCCATAGTATTATCAGGTCATACTATATGATTATTGATACAAGATTTGTTTGTTTGATGGAAAATAGGAACAAAGAGCAAAGGAACTCAACGTATGCACCAGTCACCACAATGTTTTCTTTGAAGAGAAGTAAACAAAAATTGCCAATTTGAAAGTTTAAGTGTGAATCCTGTAGAGGGGAATGTAGTGTAATCCATAATGGGAAACAGTTTGAAAATAGGCTATGCTAGCTGGAAAAGGGAAAAATCTCTAATGAGTAGGGTTGCACTGGAGGGTCAGTATTTTTTAACATATTATTCCCTCCACAGGCTTAGTTAATCAGCAGTGTGTTTCACATAACAGAACCCTGGACTCCCTTCTTGGTTGTTGATATTGCACTTGTGTACACTCAGAGGATGTCAATGATGACAGCTGGTTATTTCTTCTGTGCAGAGATTTTGATTATGTCTTGCTTTATGGTTAGTATCAAGTTTTCACAAGGAATGTTTTCCCACCCAGAAGACAACAAATGTTGGACTGCCCTGGTAATTGTTCTTTCCTATACTTCCTTTGGGCTCTTGTTCAGCTTGTTGGATCTGAGTTGTTTTTGAACAGAATTAGGCCATCATAAATCACTCTGGGTTAGTTCACATGTGACATCACCAAGGAGACCCAATGCGACCATTGGAATACATTTTTGAACAATCTATCTGTAGCAATGTTAATTACTTTATCATGAAATAAAGTCAGTAAACAGTAGTCATTACAGTGCAACAAGTTAAAATACATTACATCGTGATATATCAATTCAGCAAATTAGATTTTCATAGTGCTAATTGAATTTATCACAAAGGTGATAAATATTAGTTGAAGAAAAAGCAATATATTTTATTTTATTGGCCACATCTCAGAGTACTTGTAATTTAGTAGGGCCACCACACTTTCTGGGCAGGCTATCAAGTAGGATGTTGTAATGATTTGCATGACTACTATAGTAGATGGAAAAAATATAGCTTGTGTTTGTAGCCATTCCATTAGTGTCTTGCACAGTGTGTGCTCCTCTGGTGCTCTTCAGAGAGCCATGTAATCTTTTGAAGAGTTCTTTCTGGTGAAATCAAGTAATTATATACCATTTAAAACCTAGTGCGTAATTAAATGATGAGACAAAGGAAAGACTGAGAAAGGTAGATAACCAATAGAATCCTGAAGTTATCAAAACAGATCACTTGCCAAAGACCTTGGAATTCATCTGATTCAGTTGCTGGAAGAATGCCTGAATTAAAAATTATCCTATGAGGACCAAGAAAATAGAGCCAAATTCTGGCAATGTACACTTTTCTCCCAAAGTGGACATTAATGCTACAAAAACAGAATGGGGTGAACAACCCTGGCCCTGTGCTTGGCCCCCTACTGTAGGCCATGTCTGCCAAAACAAGATGGAAGAGATCAAAAACTTGGAAGGGGTCGGGAGGGATAAAACAGGGAGTGAGGGGAGGAAAAGTTGGAAAAGGAGGGTATTTGGAAAGGAGAAAACTTGTACGCTATGCCCCCTGCCAGCACTGAAACACTCGATTTCAGCTCCACTTGTAAAGCACCTGTTGGCATCTGTGGAATATTTTATAGGTTTTGGGACAGAATCAGGACAGAAAGCTTACAGAATGTGTTCCCTTACGTGACGTGTGATTTGTTCTTATTTTAGTAAAATAGAAGCCATTCCTGGGTGATAATTATGGCAATAAATATACCTGTTCAGAAATAACAACTACAACTCTTGCTTTCCAGAAAAAAAATATTTAAAATATGGAATTACATGGTTTTGAATGACTGTCCTTACTACTAATATTAATACTCTATGGTTGATCCGATGTATATTTTCTTCCTTTTTTCCAAAACTGAAATGTTGCATGGAGAAGAGAGAAAATATGACAAAACAAGGGTCAAATAATAGTTTGATACTCTTTCAAATAGAATGGCAAATAGCTAGGTGAAAGAGGTTATCTGTCCAGTTTTATGTTTTGCAAGCTTTATATATGAATGTAACAATATAAAAGTGGGAAAATTGTTTATGTTAATTGGAACTCTCATCAAGTATTTTATGCAAAGAATTAAATTTAAACATTTTAATATCTTTGCAAACTTTTGCGTAAACTCCTGCTCAAATGCATTCAATTGAGAATGTTAGAATTACAGCTTATGCCCTCCTGTGACTAATTCAAAAAAATTACACACATATTGCATATATTGGCTAACTTTCCTTTGACTATAATGAGGATTTTCCCTTTGCTAATGCTTTGGTTCAATGGAAAAGGGCTTATTTAGATAAGAACGTGTATTACTCAGGAAGTTTGGATAAAGTTGAAATAGAAAATAGATAATGTTTTGAAATTTAATCCTTTCTTAACATTAACTTCAAAATAGTAATAATAAAATAAAACTGTTTTCCTATTATACTTGAACTACTACCTTTAGTAGTTCTAAAATGGAAACTGTAAGCCTCATTTAGATTTATAATCAGTAATGAAAAAAGCAACTCAATTTCTGACACTGCAGTGTTCGCTGCCCAGGCAGAGCCTGACTCCTGAATGAAGCCCAACAAGACTCTTTTTGCATCAAGTCTGCTGCAGAACAGGGCCAAAATGCAAATTTCATTGCTTCAGTAGTAATAGTTGGTGGGGGGAGAGTGGGGGGAGGCATTTCAAATTTCATGATATTTTCACTTCTGTGTGAAGTGAAAGTAATTCAGGAGCCTACCATGTAATAAATTGTTTTAAGTTTTAGAGACTGTTAACTTTAGTAAACCCAGCCATATTCTGTGCCATTAAAATAAGAGGATAGGATCTGTACCAAGACAGTGGCATATGAATGAGGAGAGCACCTAGTGGAACTTTAACATGGGCTTCTGTTAGTCTCTCTGGTATGTGTAAAGAAAGGTCTTTGGAGATATTCTAACCTGAATAAGGATGTTTTCCTGAATCAAGTTCCGTCTTTCCTATAAAGAGAGACTGAGAGTTGGGGTTGCTTAGCCTAGAGAAGAGAATGCTTCAGGGAGGTGTTATAGAAGCATTCCAATACTTAAAGGGAATCTACAAGAAAGAGACTCTATCAGGGTGCGTAATGATAGGACAAGGGGTAATGTTTTTAAATTGAAAGAGAATAAGTTTAGATTAGATATTAGGAAGAAATTTGCATAAAGGTGTAGGGGCACTGGAACAAGTTGCCCAGAGTAGCTGTGGGTGCGACATCCTTGGAAGTGTTGAAGAACAAGTGCAATGAGGCTTTGAGCAACTTAGTCTAGCAGCAGGTGTCCCTGCCCATTGCAGGGGCACTGGAACTGAATGGTCTTTAATGTCCCTTCCAACCCAAACCAAATTCTGTGATTCTATAATTCTATGATTAAGATTTTTGGAAGTTTAGCCATGAGTCACGAAAATACACACTCTGTATTACAAGTGGTTTGTAATTATTCTTGCTAAAACAATGAATAAGTGAAACAGATGCTTTGAAACATTATGATCAATATGGTCTTCAGAAACAGTTTTTGCATGTTATACCATTAAATTTCTTACTCTGGATAAAAAGTGACCATGGAAGCTTATTAGTCATAATAAGCTAGGGCACAGAAAATTCAAAGATATGGTCATCTAGTTTCTTGGATGTACAGATACAGTTTTTCTCAGTAGTTCAAAATCCTTTAAAATTTGTGCAGTTGTTTTTGTCACCTCTTTATATTGACAAATCTCAAAATATATATTTTACTGTTATCTTGTTAAATACATGTTCTTCTTGTATGTTTTCTGTTTGAAGTGAGAGTGAAATATAAAATGGACAAGGATGTAGGCAAGCCTAGCAAATGTAAGAAAATGTAGAGAAGCTCAGAAGCTCTCTGAAGAAATGGAAGGTGGCATATGCCATGGAGCAGGAGCAAAATGTGGGTGATAAAATTCTGGACTTCTAATGAGGCGGCAGGTGGGTGGAAAACAGTAATGGAACCAATTTTAAAGCCAGTGGTGGCAGGTGCATAAGGGATTTTCCAGATCTCTTTTTTCCTCAACATTTTCCACTTGCTATCCACACCCTCCACTCCTGAACATGGAAAGTCCCCAGAATGTGAATTGGGGTGATGGGTGGTGAGACAGGAAGGGGAAAAGCCTGGACAGCTCATCAGTGTCAGCTCAAGAGTGGGACAGGATGAAGAACCAGCAAGGCCACAACCCAAATAACCAGCTCAAAAAACAGCTGTTATTTTAATACCAAGTTCATCTGAGCCCCCAGCACTGTGTTTCATAATAACAGTCAGTATCTTTAGGGATTAGTTTTGTACGACAAAGAAGCCAGTGCTAACCTGAACTGCCCTCCTTCACTATTTTCAGCAGTACTTAATATATTTATTTATGATGCCTGTCCAATATGCCTGGTGTTCTTAAGGCAGAAAGCTAAGTAAAAACAATGAATAAAATTATCACATAGCCTATGTCCTCACTTTCCCCACTGCAGTAAACAACTATCACTGGATACACTGTCTAAAATCTCTGAAGGTTCCAATACACTACAGAAAAGTATGTTTAATATATGAGATATTTTAATGCTGTAACATCAAGGATACGTTTAGGTTTTTACTTTACTTTTCAAACTTCAAAAACTATTGGAGTCAATGAAAATTAAACTACTGTTTGTACAAATGCTTATTAGGCCTTTTTTATTATTATTTTATAGGTCTTGTAGAAATTTGCCTGATGCATCCCCTTGATGTAGTGAAAACAAGGTAAGATTCTGCTTGAACATGTTTTGTTGACTCTGGTAGATATCCAGATTAGGAGCTGTCAAAAAATAAAATGCTAGAACTTCAAGTAAGTTAACTTGTGCCTTTAATGGCATTTATATTTACTTACCTGTATCTGCAGCATTTGGCAGTTGGAATTTGAATAGCATAACACATTTCTGATTAGAGGTCATCTAAAGGTGTTAAATATGTTTTCTGACATGTATTTTTAACATTGTAACAAAATCCTTTTATATGAAGAGGGCTACAGTTAAATTCACTTACTATCTGTATCATCTGCAGCAATACTTCTTTAAGTGGGAAATGCCATATTGCCTCCAAAATCATTTTCACTGATTTATGAGAGCTGATATAAATGATAAAAATGGTGAAATGCAGTGTTCCATATTTGCTTTATAAGTTACGTAACTTTGCAATTTTATCTTTTGTCCCTATTTCCTTTTCTGACTATTAGTTTATTTGTGAGCATAAATGATGAAGTGACCTGGAAAATTTGGTCAAATTATTTTTTCAATGTTTTTTATTGAAACTGAAAAATATCAGTTAATAATAGTTGTGTCCTTACCACTAAACTATGTCTCTAAGCACCACATCTATATGTCTTTTGAATACCTCCAGGGATGAAGACTCAACTGCTTACCTGGGCTGCCTGCTCAAATACCATATACCTAGACTTTTGTTTAGGTCTCACTTATCTAAGTGAAAGCATTTCACTGGGAAATGTATCAGATGCCTCTACAAATAGTGAGGAGATCAGTTGTGGTGTTTGGAATATGCTTTAAGCAATATGCTTTAAGTCAATGAGGACTTGATGTTCTAGTTTCAGTCAGCCAACGTTAAGTTAGTTACAGATATATTTTAGCTTATGTTTAAATCACGTTCTGGGGTTTGCCTAAGGCCTTGAGATACTTTTCTGCATCTTGCTTTTTGCAGAAGGAGGCCATCTGTGGTCGTTGCCCCAAAGCATAGGAGAGCAATGGAAGCTCCATCCACATTAACTGCTGCCTGGGTGCAGCAGGTACTCCTTGTTGCTTGGAGTTTGCTCTGAAGACTCTTCTGGATGCCTTCATAATATGGAATACATTGATTCACATAGAAACAATACAACCAGTAGTTTCAACTGGGTCTTCTGTGTGCCCCTCTGAGTACACTGAGACTTTTCAATTAAAATGTGATTTACATATAAAGACTGAAATTAAAGACACTGAAACAAGAGGGTACAAGCAAAACAGATACAAGACCAAACTTATAAGAAAAAAATCTGTCTTGCCTCTCTGTCTCTCCTGTAGTTCTCATAGGATATGCTTTAGTGTCATCATTTTGGCATGTTGTGCTGTAAGAATTCTTTAAATCTCAGGCTGAGTTACCCCTTTCTGTTTTCCTTTGTACTAAACTAGGTGTCGTGTTCTTCCATAGTATAAATGCAGCATCGGTGTTTTACTCCCCATGTCTTTGCTGCCTTTGAGGTTGTCATCCAACCTATCCTCATGCCCCCAGTCTTGGTTCAAAGAACTTAATACTATCCTTACTACCATCCATGATTCAGAACATGCTGCATATCATATATCATAAAAACATTAGTTACGTGTGTTCTGATAAACTGGCAATTAACAGATATACTCTCAGCTTTCTGACAGAAACCAAACTTACAGTGTTAGGATGTTCAGAAGGACAGATTTCCCCATTCTACTCCAGATTTTACTGGTTTTTTTTTTGTTATACTGTATAGAAATATATAGATAGATATACACATTATATATATATGCATTATATATATATATATGTATTATATTTATATGCATTTTATATATATATAATGTATATATATAAAATTCTAATTACATCTGAGATCCAGAAGTGCATAGCATTGAAGAGTGTGAGAGGATGTTTGTGAAGCTTTCTCAATATTTCAAAAAATACATTATAAAAATTATAAAAGTTATAAAAGTTATAAAAATTAAGAGCCCTTTAAACATGAAACCTTAGTCTGTACATAATGGAATTAAAGAAGAAAGAAGAAAAAAAATGGAAGAACAATAGGTGTGTAAAAGAAATCAGATTACAGTTCATGGCAAAAACAATGGGCTGAATCAAGTAAGAAAGACATTAAGCAAATTTCCCTGCCATTGAGTTAACTGCAACTCTTTGCAGAATTGAGCTGTACCCAAGTAATAGCTTTTCTGTGTTCTGGTGGTGCAGATGTGTTCAGAGATATTATACGGATTTCAGTAATTCTGCTGATGTTAGTATTGGCTAGTAGATATAAATATTTACGTCTTGAAAGCCAGTGGCAAAACCAAGAATAAAGTATGTGATCTCATCCACCATTCAGTGTCATGTTCATGCCCCTTCCCTTTGTTTTGCAATGGTCCAAAGTTCTCAAAATTTGCTGTAGCAGGTTAATTTGTGGCCACACACAGGTTCAAGTGAAGAGTTTTTAATTATTAACTTTGAATTTAGAATGGATTGTAATACATTTTCATTTACTTTATTGTTTGGTTTCAGTGTCTCTCAGCACGGCGGTGCACTCACTCTTTTCTAGCATTGAAGAAATGAGAGATAATCCCTCATTTCTTAATCACTTCCAGCTAATTCAGCTAATATATGTTGCTGGGTTTTGGTTTGTTTTTTATTTATTTATTTATCTGTTTATTTATTTATTTATTTTTATGACTAGGTGAAAGGATTTATAAAACCACTATTTGTCGCTTATTTTTTATGATGTTTTTTGAGTTTCCTGCTTTTTTTCTGTTAAGCATTTGTTTGGTGGAAAGTCCCATGGCTTTTTCAAATGAGTGCAATCTTATTTGATCTAAATTAGCATTCTGAAGTTTAGGGAGGATTCCAGAGGCTCACATCTAGTGGATTTGTAGCTCAGGATCATAGCTTGGTTGTTATAATTTTTTTGTGTGTGTATGTTTTTAATAAAAAATTGGAGAAATGAAAGTTCCTGTCAAAGATTATTTTGAAACCCTGGAAAATGGTTTGGCTCTTTTGTGACAACATTTTGCAATATCTTTCCTGTGTTTAGTAATTTTCTATTATTTTACAGTAACAATCCTTGACTTCTGTATTCATAACACATATCAGAAAAGGAATAACATACAGATATAAATGCATTTTTATAAACCACAGACAAGCAAAATGCTTAATAGACTGTTGTTTGTTTGTTTGTTTCTTAATAGGCATTGGAAAATAATTTTATTTTGTTATCTATCAGAACACCAAACATCACTGTTTTCAGAAATTCATGTAAGTGACCTGGCTAAATAGAGATAATTTATAATCCATTGTTTTAGCCCTATGAATCTCAATTCTTCTTTGAAATAAAGCTCTCTTCTCGATTAGAAAAGATATTGGTATAGTTTCTGATGAGACGCTATTCAAATATTTGTGCTATATTTGTTAGTCTCTCAATATGACAGAAACTTTTTGTTAGCTGTTTTATTTACCAGTTACCCTTAAGATTAATTTACTGATCTGTAGATTAAATAAATCTCCATTTTTGTCATCCTAATTATGAGCAAGTTTTACAGGACTTGGTAAGCATTTGTGTCTGCGTATGTACGAGCAGGGAGAGCAGTAGCAAGTAAGATCTCTCTGGTACAGACACAGTCAAGACACGGAAGGTTCATTTTTTTAATTAAGAAGCCTATATGGTCTCTCTTTACTGGAAAGAGAATAGAAAAGTGTCTTAGTCTGGTTTTGCTTATTTTCAAACCCTTTTGTTTTCTTACATCTAATGTGGGCTGTAATGTCATTCATTAGACTTACAAAAGGATGATAAAAGGTATTCTAGATCATGATACGTAGGACAAAACATTGTCATACATATACATGTTACTTTTATATTAAAATTAGCAGAGTACTTTTCCACCTAGAGTTTAACATTTGGCCCTACTGGCATATGTTTTGGTTCAAGCAAACATGCAAAATTCATAAATTAATAGCCTTTTACTGACAAAAAAATTATACTTGTGCAATAGCTCACAGGAGCAGTTGCAGAGCAAAAGGGAGAGAATTACAGAAGTAGAGGGAAAGCTGATTCTGTTTGAGGGATCAATCAGGCAAACCTGACTGGAGGATGTCACTGTGACTTCAGGTTATGCCTTTATGTGTTCCCATAGCTTTGAACACCTTCAAGTTTTAGGCAGGAAAAAAAAAAAAAAAAAAAAAAAAAAAAAAAAGACATAAAACTGACATTTTCAGGAGCCTACTAACTTCCAAACTACCTACACTGGCATATAATTTTCCTTGCTATTACATTTTATCATCTCTAAAATCCATGCAGCCAAGAGAGATACTGCAAAATTAGAATTTATAAATCCTATGACCAGAAATAAATTTTTTCTCAGGTTTAAAAGTTGGTTACCTTTACGTGTGCCTCCTCTTTTTCATTAATCAACAATATTTATATATCTGAATTTTTGTCACTTCGCTGTTCATGAAAACAAATTTCAAAGTTGCTAGTGCAAGTATTCATAAATATTGTGAAGCATATATTGAAATGGAAATACTCATTTTGGATGTGGCTCAGTATTCTTTAGTTAGGAAATGGAAACCATATTTTGTAACTCTTTTTAACAATTGTATCTACATGACAGAATATAATAGAAAACGCAGATGAAGAAATGTGTGATTAAATGCTTTGAAATAATAAAGAAAAAGTAACAAGATATCACTGAAAATTTTAAAATACATAAGGCATCTAAAAAGATTTGCGTCTGAAGGTCCTGTGAACAAAAATATTTTTATATGGATTAGATGAATTGTTTACTTCTCTCTTTCATTTTGTCAGCAATTTGACATAACTATACATTTTGAGACAAATATTTAAAAGAAAGATGTTTTCTCTCACGTCATACTAATACAAAATTATGCTCCAGATCTGTGGTGAATTCAGTGGAAATATATTAGTTCATACCCCTTGAAAATTAAGGGGTTTTAATTCTACACAACATATTCGGATAGTGGTAAATGTTATTGTAAGCCAACTACCATTTAAAGGGTTTGGAGTCTAATTATTGTTTAAAGAAAGCCATCAAGATAACTTGTATCATTACAAATTAAACATATTCAAGAGGCAATGTTTTAAAGCTTTTCTGCTTAATTCAAATAATGACATGTCCAGATACTTTTAATTTTTTATTCTTTATTTAAATAGTCTCTTCTATTTTTTGACTTGTGTCTTCATAATGTGGCCTCACATTGGGATGGATGTGTGCAAATTGGAAAACAAAGCCCAAGAGACATTCCTACAAAATCTCTTACATGTTTCTCAGGAGAATATGTTACTTGTTTTCCTGATCAACCTAGTGTACAACCGTGTTATTTTTCTTAAAGCTGTTTCCCACCTTTGGTAGAATCTGGGAAAAATATGTTGCTACTACTGTAATGCCTTTTTACATAGTTCAGCATTAGAGCAGGATCTTTATTGAACTGATTTTCCGTCTTTTTTGTGATCCAGAATATCAGCATTAGAAAATAAGGCCAATAATTCACCTTAGAAAGTTTAGAGAAAGTTTTCCTCTAGTCATGATCAAGATTTTATGGTTTGCCACTCTTTCTACAACAATCCAGACCAACATCATGGATCTAAAGCCCTGAATTTAGAAAAGAATTTGGGATCTGAGTCCAAATTTGAACTCTGCAGTACAGACCCATTTCTAGTTAGCAACTGTTCTGCTGATTTGTGTGTGTGTTTATCCATTTTGTTCCTTTGTTCCAATTCTGTCATTTTGGTCTTATTAAAAAAGTTCAGCTTACTACATGTGTTTCCGATCTCATTCCATCTGTTGTTTTGCAAGAGCTACTTCCTTTATATCATTAATTCCTCTTTGATTTCTGGTCCTTTTTGTTTAAGTGAGCAGTAGTGGAGCCTGTTTCTTAAAAAACATGGTTTAAGGAAGAGTTCATTTTCCTTATACAACGTTACCGTTTCCAAATGATCATAGCTGACTTGGTTCACATCATGCTGTGTTAAGTTCATGTTACTTCATGTAGTGTGCTTTAACTACATTCATAATAGTTTTAAGCATAAATAGTCTTCCTGTCCTGGGAAAGTTATCAGAATACCAAACAATTCCATATTCTGTTCTTGGGTTGAAACCTCAGAAGACTACTATAAAAACAATTAAATTTGGCCAATGAAACACTTCATTTAATTAATTCTGACTTTTGGAAATGTTCACTTAAAATTCTTCTTTTATTTATTTTTTTATCCAGAAAAACAGCAGTTTGGGATTGAAAATGTTGAAAACGGAGAACAACCACTATCATCTAAAAATGTACATAAAAATATCAGCAAACTGATTGTTTCCTGATAAAAGTTTTTTTTAAGGTTGTCGTTTGTTGTTGTTTTCATTTGGGGGAAAAATATAAAAATAATCCCTGACCAAATCAAATTAATATCTTTATTTCAACTAAATATCAAGGCTTTTCTCTGGGATTAGTCTTACTTGATTTATCAGTGGCTTTCGGCACAATTGTTCATACGGTCTGTGCGTTTTGTAGCTGATGTAGCTGTACTCTATTTTTGGCATTTGAATTTCAGCATTTTAATGCTTTGAATATTTCCTTACAGACCCAAGTTTTGTATAATAAGAACTTATCTCAAGTTTACAATGATTTGGATGTGATGTGATCCAGGAGTCAGTAATTTGCCCTTTGTTTTCCTTCTACATACAAACTGTTAGGAATTAATAAAGGCATACAGGCTAATAATTCCAGCTGGATGTACTATTCCAATTTAAATCCTTCCCTAACTTAAACAACAATATCGATGTGCACTGTTAAACAGATGCTCTGATTTGCAGTGATTTGTGTTATGTTTATTATTAATTATTACTATTATATTTTTTTATTTTATTTTATTTTATTTTATTTTTTATTTTATTTTTATTCGTAGGCATACCATATGTATGTTTTATAAAGACTATTGAGATTCTTTGGGATAAAAAGAACTGTAGAAACATATCATCATCTCCTCATGTGATACTGTGCCATTTGTGGTCAAACTGCAAAAGTGCTTAACAGTATCTCTATTTCAAATCAGCATTGATTTTTGTAAAAACTATAACATAGTGTTTCTTGATTTTAGAATAAGCTTATCACTGCTGTTAGAAACTGAATGTTCGTGTGTCAGCAAAATAGACTGTCGGAGCTCTCTTCTGAAGCTTTTCCATAGTATTTATTGAACATTCTGACATTTACTGTGTATTTTTATGAACTTTAGGTGCTTTCTTAAGAAACTGAAATCCCATGAAATAGTCATTTCCATTTTACAGAGCAGCACAATGATATACCTTTTAAGTTATGTGTTATCCATGCCATTACACTGGCCATACAACAACAACCCTATTTTTTGACTCACTTGAGAGATATAACCATGAAATTTCTAACACCTGCCAAATAAGCCATATCAACCCTGACCATGCTCAAGATAGTGGATTAATATCTATCTCCCTTTTAAAGAATTCTTTCCCTGTTTCTAAGGATGGTAGGGGAATAAAATTTAAAAAAAAAAAATAGATATCTAGATATTAGCTATCTAGACTGGTGTGCAGCTGGTCAGTCTCTTACACTAGAAGGAAGAGAAGTGAGGGAAGTGGTCTGTGTGCAGGAGGTAAATGGGTAAATGCTGAGACTGTCCTAGGAGGATTAAGGAGAGAGGCAGCAGCAGATGTGGGAATGAGCTTCTCAGGAGTGGAATCAAGCCGACAGTCTCCCACAGAGAGCAAATGAGAAAGAATGCCTGAGGAAGAGCCAGGACTGACAAGAGGAAATGTCTGATGGCATATTGCACATTTTCTTTTCAGACCAGTAGGTGTGTAAGGTATATGTTGGATTTCTGGAAGGA
Source organism: Anas acuta (assembly GCF_963932015.1). Taxonomy (NCBI): domain Eukaryota; kingdom Metazoa; phylum Chordata; class Aves; order Anseriformes; family Anatidae; genus Anas; species Anas acuta. Next base: position 25,538,821 of record NC_088983.1, read on the forward strand.
AGCTGGATCATAGATGACTTGGAGTGGCCTTAGTGCTCTTCAACATGTAGTCTGTATTTTTGTTGCAGATTTTTGTTTGGGTTCATCTTTCTGTCTGTCCTTTTACACATCCCAAGCACAGCTCTGTTTTGTAGAATGCTTTACAAATGATTCCTTGTGCAGGCAATCTGAGGAAATCATACTAAAAGATATACCAAATATTATTCATCCTACTAGTGACCAGGCTTTTGACTATGGACATATGCCAAATGTAAACATGCATTTGTGCTTTTCACAATTTTATGCTTGTTCTGCTTTTCATCTGATTTCGACAGTGAACTAAAATAGTTCATTTCAGGTCCCCTTAATTTGTGTTTTGCTTTCCTTCTGATGCCATAACACAATACTCTTTCTGTGTTTTGATTTCCACTACTTACAACCATCAGGTACCAGCTTCATGTAAACAATTCCTGGCAGCTACATGGGCAGAACTTGTAATATGACAAGAGCCTGAGGGTTTCCCTTCCCTAATCTACATATATTGTATTTACATCTTAAAAAAAAAAAAAAAATTGATTGTGCTGGTACAGTATCTTCCTTAGTAGAAAAAGGAAAGTTTCTTGATGGTTAAGATCACTAGCAGTGGCAAAAACTGCAGTTGATTAGCTGTGTCTTCGTGATGCAGTTTCAAGAGGGTGGTATGGACTGTATTTTATGATTTCATGGGCTGCACATTGTGCAATCCTGGTTTAAATCCAGGAAAGCTCTGAATTTTTTCCTTCCCTTTGTTTTTATTTTAATTTTATGAAAATATTTCCTTCCATAACATAAGACTACAGATAACCCTCTTCCAGGCAGAGGAGGCAAATGTGACAGAAGAGTTCCAAAACTGTAACTATAGATAAGAGCCACGTCATGGATTACTGATATGTTGGAATAATTCTTCTTTTGTAGCACTATCTACTGGGAAGAGAAAGAAAAGCAAGAGAACCAAGGACTAAATGTCTTCCGAAATATGCTCGTTGTACAGTTGGCTGCTTCTCTAGGTAGAACCTACCAAAGAAATAAGAGAGGTGTAGAGTTGTTTAGATTCTCTTTATGGTATCTCAAGATTTATACAGATATAAGAATGGATACATGCATCAGAGATCATGACAAACATGAAATTCTGTTTTAAACATTTTGGATATGGGGACCAACTGGGGTCAGGCTAAGAGGTCTGAAAAAATATATTCATATTTGTACAGAAAATACCCTGTAGTGTTATATTATGTTTTATGGTTTGCATTAAACAACAGATGTGTTTAATTATTTTATTTATGTAGATTCCCATAGCCTCGGGATATGCTATTCTATTGCTGTTAAAAAAAAAAAATCTAAATTATCATAATGTGCTAATATACCTTCTTTGAGCTACATAAATTGCTTAACTCAAATGGTGAGAAAGAAATAATGTTAGATTCTTAGCACTCAATGTAATGTGGACTATTCTGTACAACATTTATGAATCTGATTTTTTCATTTTGGACATGGAAGACCTATTTGCCTATTTATCTACTAGTTCATAGTAATGAGGAATGATACCAAAAACTGCTAGAGGCAATTTTGACCAGGACAGTGTAACCAGCACTTAAATTCACGGCAAGTTTCCAAATGAGGTGTTACAGTCTGCATCCATGACATCCCTCCTGTCACTGCTGTACCAGCACTCAGAAATTCCCATCCCAGTGCTCCTCTCCTCTCCTCTCCTCTCCTCTCCTCTCCTCTCCTCTCCTCTCCTCTCCTCTCCTCTCCTCTCCTCTCCTCTCCTCTCCTCTCCTCTCCTCTCCTCTCCTCTCCTCTCCTCTCCTCTCCTCTCCTCTCCTCTCCTCTCCTCTCCTCTCCTCTCCTCTCCGCTCCTCTCCGCTCCTCTCCGCTCCTCTCCGCTCCTCTCCTCTCCTCTCCGCTCCTCTCCGCTCCGCTCCTCTCCGCTCCTCTCCGCTCCCCTCCGCTCCCCTCCCCTCCCCTCCGCTCCCCTCCCCTCCCCTCCCCTCCCCTCCCCTCCCCTCCCCTCCCGCTCCCCTCCCGCTCCCGCTCCCTCTTGTCCTTCCATCTCACCCACATCCCTAGCATGGAAGTGGCTCCCAGGCCATGGAGCTGGGTTTGTCCTCTTCTTCCCAGCTTTCTTATGCCTGGTACTGGAGGCATTCCTAATTATACTCTCCTTCCCCTCTAACTTCTGCTCTTGTTCAGAGATCCTTGGTTCTGTTAGCTGCTTGGTCCTGAACCACAGCTGGTTTCCAGCCTATTTTAAAGTGTGCCGGGTGACAAGTGCCTTCTAATTCTCTTTGGTGGCTCCTGCATAGCCTACTAGCTCTCAAGCCAGGAAGTATTTTCTAGGGTTCAAATGTTTCCATTATGCAATTTCATCCCTAACAACTACCTATACCCCCTTTACTCTACATTGTTCCATTTTCCTTTTATTTATTGCCTTTAGACATGCCCCCATTTTCTTTTCCTAAGCCTAAATTAGGGTAGACAATCAAAGAAGCTCTTTACATAATCTTCCCTCTGTGTCAATCCTGTATTTAAAGAATACAGTCAAGTGAAACCATGAGGGATGGAGTGGTATGAGAGCAAGAGCAGAAAGCAGAAAGTAGAGGGCTAGGAGGTGATAAAGTACATGGGGTTCTATTTACAAGAAAAATATGTGCTGAAAATAAGTATTTAAAATGGGAATTGGGGAGTGGAAATGACCAGATGTTAGCATAGTTAAAAAAGTAGTCTGGAGACAAAGAAATGGGATAGTTTTAAATATGTATGTATTTTTAAGTGATATTTAAAATAAGGATTAAGCAGCTGGGAAAGGTTACACAGGCTACAAGTTGGAGACACCTATGGTATACATAAGACTTTTTTTATAACAATCTAACAAAGCAGCTGGGTGAGTTATTAGCAGATGTTAATGATTTGTCACTGGTATAAAACATTAAGATCACGTTCAGGGGTAGAACGTGGTCATGCCTGATTTCTCCGTGGACAAAAATTTTGCATTAGACCATTGTCATGCCTGATTTCTAACCATGAATGGAACATGCCTAAAACAAAACAAGGAAGGAAACCCCCTTCCCCCTCCCCCCCCCCCCTTTTCTGGGAAGGGAAGGGAAGGGAAGGGAAGGGAAGGGAAGGGAAGGGAAGGGAAGGGAAGGGAAGGGAAGGGAAGGGAAGGGAAGGGAAGGGAAGGGAAGGGAAGGGAAGGGAAGGGAAGGGAAGGGAAGGGAAGGGAAGGGAAGGGAAGGGAAGGGAAGGGAAGGGAAGGGAAGGGAAGGTGAAAGAAAAAAGGAAGCTATGCTTACTTTTCTCATTATTTAATCATATAGTAAAATGAGTGAGAGATCATTTAAGTATGGAAAATCCCTATTTAACATTTTAATTTACAATAAACATAAAAGCAATTTTCTACCTCTTTACATTTGTTTTTTTCTTACTTGTATTTGCATTAGCTTTTAGAGGCAAAGAATATGAGAGACTAAAACTGTGTATGTTGGAAGAACAGTCTAACTGTAGCAATGCCAACAATTCTGTCAGAGAAGCTGGCCATTAATACTGTATTTAAGTATGTCCTTAAAATAACTACATTAGGCCAATAAGTGCCAAGTAAATCTATAAATAAATAGAGAGATAATATCTTTATGAACTATGCTTTTTGTATGTTTTTACGAGCAGATGCACCAGTGTGTATTCTAGGTCTAGAGGGGGTTTTGAAAAACAAGAGTCTTCATGTTGAGTAGGCTGCAAGTTAAATACCATCTTCAAAATAGTCTTGGCACAATAGAGCTGTCTTTTGAATTTATTTCTTAGGAGGAAGAAAGGGGAAAAAACGGAAATATTTGCAAGTTCTTAACTGCTGCAATGTTGTAGTAAACTGATGACTCCCTGGTGAGAAACAGAGGGTTAGACTGTGCTTTTACAACCAGAGTTGAGCTGGGGGCAGAGCTCAGCAGCACCAGCTCAAGAGCAGCACACAGAAGGGATTGTGCCTCAGAGGGGCAGTGAGCTGCCTGGTGTTCCCTTAGCCCTGACAGGCTGTTGATCCATAGCAGTATTAACTTCTTGTAACTGCAAAAGACGCTGCCATACCTCATCCTTTGTGAGAAGGGAGCTATACCTCTGAGTGCTACATGTGGTACTATCCATCTAATATCTACTCAGATGTTAACTTTACCTGTAGCAACTTAGATCAAGTTGGTTTCTCACAGGAGGCAAGTTGGATACTTCTTTAGCACATTAGTGAGCTGAATCAGCTTGACACAAGAATCAGATGAGTGGCAGTGGCAGTACAAGGGAGGAAGAAGGACAAGAGAAAAGTGCCTGCGGGATGGGAAAAGTGCCTGTAAACAGCAGCAAATCTTTATGACAGAAACCTCTATCCTGTCTCATGACACTTTCCCTGAGTGACTCAGCCATAAACTGGAAGGTTCAAATTAAATAGTTCTGAGATTGCTAAAATGGAATACAAATTAGGAAAGGAAAAACAGAAAGGGAATTTTTTTTTTTTGACATTTTTTGTATCCTAGAAAAAACTAAGAAAAGGCATATTTAATTTGAAGATGTGTTTCCCCAATACTTTAAGGTCAATTATTTTGGAATTACTTTCATCCCCTTGATACTTACACTGTCATGCAGTGACAGTATCAGCAGGGACAGTGGAAAATTGATCAGTTAACCACTTTTTGGTTTTCTTTTTTGCCAGCTTGTTTTCCCAAATTGCTTCTTCATACTGTTGTGTAACAGGCAATACCAGGCCAGAAAAGGTGGCAACGTGCACAGGGTGTCAGTGGCAACCACCAATCCATATGCTAAAAGTATACATGAAAGGCATATGTGTATACACTGTCATGAGGGTGGAGTGTAATGTTACAATTAACTTTGTGAAAGGGCGATCTGACATCGAGCAAGTTAGTCCTGTTTATGGTTCTCTGCTACCCAACTCCCTTCCCATACCCCTGTATGTGGTATGTTCCCACTTTTCCCTTACATCAGATCTAGCAGTTGCAAAACTTCAGGAAAAGTTGATTCAGCTTGCTGGTATGTCAGAAAATTAAACTATAAAAAATAACTTGTTTTCTGGTGGCTGCATACCATTAGATCAGCTCAGTTGTAATGCAAAAATGCATCCTAGTCACAATGTATATGCATTTGTTTAGTACATCTCTAAGTTAAATAAGAACTTTTATTTCCGTTGCCTTTTTTTCCCGTCTTGTCTGATAGCAAATATTTCATAGTGTTATATCTTCACTTAGAACATCCCAGTCAGGATGGATAAAAATGTTGAGTTCCACTACAGGGGGAATAATAATAATGCAAGTCTGTTAGATAGGTAAAAGGCTTTCTAATTTAGCCCCTGGAGGGTGAATTTTTAAATGCATCATTTTCATTTTCCTTGGTCTTCTCTTTCTTTTTATCTGAATTGTTTTATTATCTGAACAATTTGACATATCTAAGAACTGAAACAGCTGCAAACTCCATTGTTATACAGATAATGCATGTATGGTGTATGTCTCATGAAATTTAGGTATATACTGAAATTTAGTATTCGATTTCATAGATGGGAAGCTCCAATTTTACAGTTAATTGTTCTAAAAGGACAAGGTGCATTTTTTCCTCCATGTCAGCACCCCTCCTTGTACAAGCTGTAGACCTTATTGTAGTTTTCCATGGGCCTATACAAAACTCCATTCCTAAGAGAAGACTAATTTACCAAAAATGGCACAGTTTTTGATGAATTTGTGAATTGAATCAGCTTATAGAAGGATTCAGTGAGGCTCAGAATTACCACAGGAGAAGGAGCAGGACCACATAGCAAATGGGGAGAAGGAACTGAGGATGAAAACCCTTTTTTGTTTGTTTGCATGTTTTTGTTGTTTTCTTAGGTGAACTTTTAGATCAGTTCAACTGTTCACGGAACAGCTTAAGTCAGAGGCATCAAACCATCTAAATCAGGAGTAAATTAATTCCTGTTCTTCAGTGTACTATTTTTCAGCTTGCAATATTTAATTCATGTCTAAATACTTTGCCAAATTTGAATGAATAAAGGATTCCTGAAGTTGCCTGTTAATAAAATTGTGCAATTTTAAAATATCTAGAAGTTATAGCCATAAGAAATTACTGCACATTACAAAAAGCTCTTGACTTTTTTGTGAAACATGTAATTAGGGTTGAAATTTCATATTAAAGCTTCAGCAGATATAATTCATGGCTACTAAAAGGAGCCTTGCATTCCCTCTCATGCCAGCCCTGGCAGATTCAGCTTTCTAACTTGGTTAAAAACTAATTAAACAGAAAACAAACTAACAAACAAATGACATAGAACAAACTGTCTAGTAAAAGGTAAGTGTAATTGGAGAGGGATGAAAAAGGAATTAAACTGGGAGACCTCTCTCTCCAGGTATAGGTGTGAGTTCTTCAATCAACTCCACCGAACAGTGTGAAAAACATGGAACATGAAGGTCTGTCCTACTAGGAAGTAAACCTGGACACTGGAATAAGTTTGAAATCATACATAAACCTTGTTCCCATAGTTCCGTGCTGTCACAAAGGAGAGAGCAAGGACAGAGTTAAGAAGATTCTTGAGTTCTTGGATCATGGACCCTTGAAGTCTGGAGAGAATATATACTTGTCATCTTGCTGTACACTAGCGTAATTGTCCTTTATTGACCATTGGCAAGAATTAGATATTAAGATGGATGTCCTTCTGATCCCTTATACATATTATTAGCACAAAAATAATTGAGTCTAACTTCTCCAGGAATTAGGGTTTTGTCATTGCAGCAAGATTGTGCTGTGATTGACCCTTCTAATAGGTGTTTGTAGAGGCAAAAATCTGGACTCCTAACTATCTTCATAGTGGATCTTAGTGACTTTCTGGATATACTTTCTTTACTATAAGGGTGGTGAGGCACTGGAAGAGGTTGCCCAGAGAAGCTGTGGATGCCCCATCCCTAGAATTGTTAAAGGCCAAGTTGGATGGGCCTTTGAGCCACCTGGCCTGGTGGGAGGTGTTCCTGCCCTTGGCAGAGGGTTGGAAGTAAGTGATCTTTAAGGACCCTTCCAACCCAAATAATTCTATGATTCTATGAAGTAACATACAGGGACATGCAAGGACATATGTGACATAGGTGCCTGTGAAAACAGGGATTGAATGCACTGACTCAGCCAGCTTCTTTTGGTCCAGGGTTTGACTTACATGAAAAGTCATCAGAAAAGTAATAAAAGAACGATGATGACTGTATCATACTCGCATGTGTTCTGAATAACATGAAAACCATCTCATCCATTAGCAACAAGGTAATCCCAGAGAAAATCCCACCTGTGAAACAAAGTTAATAGTACCAGATATCTTCAACTCACTCTGCTTCAGAAGCTACTACATCACAAAACCATTCCCTGATTATCCAAACAATTAATATTTGCTAAGATACATGAATTGAAAGTCTGAACACAATTCTGCAGTGAGATTATAACTACTTGCTGACTTTGCAGCCTTTATAGAAATGTATACAGTAGAAATATGTAGATATGTTGAAGGGGGAGGGAAAAGTATTATTCTTGTCTTTTTATGCTATTCTGATGGCTCAAGGGACCTTGAGGGAAATTTTGGCACTGGAAAAATTTCTTAATGGAACAGAAATCCATAGGTGGTATAGAGGTGAATTAATGACTCTACTTCACCTGTTCCTCACAAACTCTTATATGGGAATAGGTAATTCTGGAAAGAAGTCAATGGTCACAATGTCTTTTATACTCCAGCTTTTTGTGGCTGCCAGGACATACCCTTGTGACTAATAGGAATTCAGCATCAATTAGAACAACTCCCAAAGTTGTGCTACGTGTGCTGAGGCTAACACAGTTCCACCATTCTTGGCTTCCCAATTGCAATGGAACTATGAGAAACAGCTTTGAAAATCTTGGCCCATGGTCCTTCCTCCCACTTAGTCACATTGCTTAAGGATAATGTAAACTTCAGTCTGGAGTGACAAACCATAAAACTGGTACAGCACTAGACCAATTCACAGGTGCCCTTGGAGGACGTAATTTGTGTAGTTGCATCAAATTTCAATTGATGTGAATAGCCAGGAGCCTTTGGAAAGAGGTTGTTTTCCTATCTGCAAAATAACATTAACATGAAATCCATTTCAGAGTCCTGTGGCTCTGAATAATGTTGCATACAGCCTGTGTGGGTGGATGATTTGGTACGACAAATGAGATCCTTTGGAAATTCACAGTGGTATATGTTTATTTGTCCATGACTTTCAGTAGTTTAGAAAATACAAAACATTGTTAAAGGACGGTTTAATTTTACCCTTTTCTAGGGCTTTCACAAGACTATGCAGAACCCTTTGTACTTCACTGAGCATTTAAGTAGGGCTGGAGTATTTTAGATGCTCTGCTCCAACCATCTGCATAGGCATGAGATCATTACATGGACTGTTTAAGACAGGTTATGTGAGAAATGAATTTTTTCTAAATGTTAACTTCTGTATTTTTTTGAATTTTACTTTAAAATGACACGTTTCTCAGAGTGCAATTTCCCCTTAGCTATCCATGTTATCAAGATGGAATTTCCATTTCACTTTGCTGTTATTGCAACACCAATGTATTCCCCATCGCTATGAAAAGGATCAGTTGAAACTGAAGGTATAATATCTTACTCTGGGTCTCAGGTATGGTCTGTAATGTGACTTAGTTCCTACTCAGAAACTCATGACATGAGTTAGGCACATGTGTGTCGAAGAGCTCAAAATCAAAGAATGCTTCATTGACATTCAAGTTGTATAGTGTCTTGGCATATAATCAAAGCCAAAGTTTTGAATAAATAATTTCATATTGATTATATTTCCTTTATCCAGTATACTAGTTTTACTTTTTACTATCCTGTACATCTATAATTGCTAGTCTGTCTATAGAAGAAATATATTATGTTCTTAATCAGTACATAAAATTGTGGGAGGCAAAGGACTGGTGTTAATCTAGATACTGAACTTTTTCTGAGAATGTCTTCTGTAATTCTGTGTTTTGTAGTAGTATTATAGCATTTATTTTTAATAGTTTTCTCTTGTATTTTCATACTTTTCTTGTATACTAAAAAGCTGAGTACAAGCACTTAGAAACAGAAAAATTAATTGCACTTTCTGTTGTTATAAATATTAGTGTAAAGCAAAAGAATTGCATTGACATTTTAATATGCTGTCACTTTAAGATACTACATGAAGTGTGAACAGAGCACAGGCACTTTTAACAGGTGTCTCTAATTGTTAGTTTGTTTCTTAGAAATAGCCATAATGTAAAATTTGGTGTAACATGTAGATCCAAGGTGTTTGGATCCTGAAACATGCTAGCCAGGTTTTCCTTTGGCTGCTGGTAAAAACAAATTGGGGAGTGTAATTGATTTTTTGTAAGAAAGCTTTTATGTTTGCTTTGAGTTCAAACTCCATCTTTTTCTTGTTATTTTTGTCCCTTAGGAGGGATTGCAACACAGGCTTTTAGGAAGAAGAAAAAAAAAAGTTTAATGTATTCGTTTATTTTAGCAAATAGGATGTTTCTATTACTTTCAGATTTTGCCAGTTTGTAACTGCAGAAATAATCGGGAAAAGGGTGAAAGCCAGATCAACTACATTACAAAAATGTGTATTTTCATTAAATTTTCCAAGTGCCTGTTATGTTCAAAGGGAATTCAAAATTGTCTTGTTCACAGAATGTTTGAAAAGCCCATTAAAAGACACAGATACATCTAGAAAAATGGATGGATTGTTGGATGAAGTGTGCTTTTAAAAAAAAAAAGGCAAAAGAGCATCAACATGCATGCAGTCTTTTCAGATTTTTAGTGTGATTACTACTGTTTCCAGACGTTGATATAAAAATATCTTTAAAGAAAAGAGCAGAGCAGAATACAAACCTAGTAAAAGTTAATATTGATTATTGAGGAGGGAAAAAAAAAAAAAAAAAAAAAAAAAGAAAAAGAAAAAAAAAAGAAGAAAAAAAAAAGAAAAATAGTTCTGTTACATGGTAAATGAGTTATGAACCTGCATTTTCTACAAAGTTTACTTAGTTAACAAGGTTGTATTATGAGCGGTTATTCTTTTCCAATTTGACAGAAAGATAAACTATGTAAGTTCTCCAAAGTTATGTGCTTAAGATTTAATGAACGTTTCAAGATCAACGGTTTCACTAATTTTGCAAATACATTTAGATTGATTGCAGAAAATTATGGAAGTCTATTTATTAGTTAAGCTGTAGTTAAGGTAAAGGAATTATGATCAACTTGCTAAGAATTGCCTCCAGCTGTGCTGGTTTCCTTCATGTAGTTAAACAGAAGCTCACCCTAGTTTGATCTATTTGTCCTCATTTTCGTGGTCACTGAAGTAAAGTGTGATGAGCTGAGAAGCAGTCATGGGTTCCTTGAGTACTCAGGTGCTAATTCAGAGAGTCAATGAAAATCTTTAAAGCTGCTGGGGACACACGAATATATATTTCTTAAATAAATATAAATTAATATGTTCATTACTGAAATATTTTTAGCATTAGTGAAGAAGCTGTGTCATAACTTTAATTTCAGCATAGAACTGATAGATTAACCTATCATCTAGAATAGCCAATAACTTCATATAGCTAAGAAGTGAGAGAACCAGTCCAAATTCCTCCTCCCCTGAATCAGAAGTTGGATTTGGACTTGACCTTCCCAAAACCTACACAGGTGCTTCAACCTCTGAGTCTCTGTTGTGTCTTTATTCAAACCTCAGTAATTCTTCCAGGCAAGACTAAAAGTATGAGCTCTGATTAAGACATTCTTCCAGCATGTTCACTTGCACACATGGTTCAACTACACTGTGTTGTAACAAAGCAAGGACTTCAGGGTGTATCTGCCAGACCCTACTGTGAATACTGCAGTCAGTAATATCCTGCCTCTCATTTCTCCTTCAGCTGCAATGTCATCTTAATCAAAATAACAAGATGGAAGGTGTTGTCTATTCAAATAGATCCATTTTTAAAATGATTGACATGTACATTTATGCTGCAGGTGCAAAATCATGCACACTGAAGATACAGAATCTTTTTTTTAAGTTTTAGCATTGTCCATGATGTATTCCTCCACTTACAGTCTGTGTGGCATGTGTGGAAAATGCACAGTGCTGTGGCTGAACTGGTGCATTCTCTGTTCTGTCAGGAACATCATTCTGAACTACTATTATTCTTGAGGTTTTTCAATAGATCTCATTTAATTAAAGCATAAGAAAAAAAATAATGCTGCTTTTTAGTTCCTGAACTACCCTGTTTGTTCAGCCATTCTGGATATTTTCTTAATGCTCTCGCCATGTCTTTAAGCAACATCATCTTTCTGCCTTAAACAAACTGGCTTCAAACAGTATGTCTTGTGAAAGTCTTACTCTTATTTTCCACTGTCATACCTACTTCTTGTTTTAAGTATCTAACAAAACTACCTTACATGTACCTAGCAAATATTCCACCTTTGCTGATCTTAACCCCCCCCAAAAAAGTCACAGAGGATCATAGATAATATGATAGCATATAGTAATAGCATTATCTCATCAGTAAACTGCTGCCTTTTACTTATGATTGAAAAGATCCCAGTTCAAAGCCTGCTACACATAGTACCAAGGAAAAAAGGACTTTCATCAGTTCAGGAATGTAGTGCCTATTTTATGGGTAGTTCATCCACACACCTACAGTCATCAGAGAGGGTTCTTGCTCACATGAATATTATTAAGCTCTGAGTCTTCTCTTGCCAAACTGACATCTGTAAATGGCATTGTTGAGATTAGCTCTCAATCTTTACTTTTGCTCAGTAATGTTTGTTGTTCTGATAGGGGAGTTATTTACCCTACTGTCTGTCAGAATTACAAGTCCAGTAGTTACTGAAGTGTATTAGTAGTAAGAACAATCTTAAGGTTTAGTCCAGTAGCTAAGATTTTCCTTAGATGAGGAGATTTCATCTTTGGAGTCCCTGTCCCAAATAGAATGGACACAAGTCTGTGAGAAGGAGAAGTGTCATGTGGCTTTCAGTGAAAAACACTGAGGGATCAATCCTACTCTCAAAAAAATACCATTGGACCTCAGGGTTCTGAACCTGCCCTGGTGACTACAGAATTGACTGGAATATATGTTTTTTAGCATCACTTCTGTTCCCTTCAAACAGGGAGAATCCTGCTCTTCTCACTATTTCATATCCCTGTTCATTTCTGGACAAATGTCAAAAGGAGAATCTCCATGCTATTTCTGGGAGACAATAATTCCATTCAAATCTTCACTGTTCCATCTCAGAATTAAGAACTTTTCCATGAATCTGTGAAATACATAGCTGCTACACTGGATATCCTTATTGAGAGCTTAGGAACTGTTGTGAAGTCATCTACAAGTTGTCCACTGTCATACAGTTCTTGTAATGGAAGATATAAGAAAGTAATGAGAGTCAGTTGGTAGATGCTTGCCAGATCAAGAATGTTAAACTTGCATATTGTGTTCAACTATTGCTCTAATGGAGTTTCTACCCTGGGCATTGTGAAATGAGACCATCCTTAGTATTTTATCAGTATAGTATGGTAGGTAACATAGCCAGAAATATTGCTGAAGAAGGAATTATTCCATCCAGGTTAGATATAACTGCAACAGAGATGGTAGAGATGTGCAGTGTATATGAAACGTCATATGACATAGACTGCATGCTGCATTTATCATTGTTGTATGAACTTATGCACAGTAAATCCACTAAATTTCTGTATTAGTTCTGAGAACTAATGAATGTTATTGTCCTTCATCTTAAGATTAAACAAAGGGCTGCTAGAGATATGGGCTACTGACAGGAGATCCCTTTCACTGTATTGCTAACAGAGTCATATAGAATATTTTGTACATTGGCTTCATAAGTTTTTAGGGATCATGGTTAAAGATCCTTCTTTTCCTCCTCTCTCTACACTTCTACCTCACCCTACCTCTCCTTTCATTGGGCTCCTAAGTATGCGAACGCAAGAATTTAGTCCTGGGTGGTTTTGGTCCATGGTGGAGGCCACAGCACAGTGTGGTGCTGAGTGTGCAGAGTCCCTGTCCTTTTTCCTGAGCCCCCTCTTCTTTCACAGCATATTCCCTTCCTTTCTACCATCCTGGGAATTCTGCCTCTTCTTCTGCTGCTTGGATTCTTACTTTATTATAGCACAGTCCCACTGTAGATTCCTTCTTCAGGACCTGCAGACTTTTCTGAGCAGAAAGGCAGGACTGCTTTACCCTGACTTTTTTCAGGAGGCAGGAGAGGCATCAGGAGTGTGGAGCAGTGAGACTACCATGCATGAGCTCTGAAAAGGGGAACAGTGGGGAAGAAGGGGTTGGGATGGTCAGAAGCAAAGCATAAAGATGCTGAGTTATCTGCAGAATGGACCCACAAAATTGAAGAAAAATATTTTCTCCTGGTGCCATTAAAACTAAGTCTTCACAAAGTCATTGTCTTGAGTACATCTCAGTGAAACTCAATAGTTTTATTTGCTTAGTAGTTGCTTTAACAGTTGTTAAACCATGTTTGAAAAGTAAATCCCGTGTGACTGTCACTCACATAGTGTATAGTTTCATTTCATTAAAAATTAATAGACTGATCATGAAAGCTAAGAATGGAAAATTAAGGATTTTTGTATGAAAAAAATCATACAAACTTTAAATATGCAAAATGGAGAAGAGGGAAACTAGAGCCTTCTTGGGACATCAGTGCTACTTACATGTACATTAACAGTGAAAGATAGTATCATTTATAGTGGCATAGTCCAAGACCCTGATATTTGTTTATTCTCTCTTGTTGTATCTGTGTCTTGTGCATTCATAAGATCCAGATGATTCTGACAATTTTTAATCAAATGAGTATTCTTGTTTTACTGACCAAAATTTTCACAATTTGATGTTCTCTGGGTGCTCTTCTGGAATTAACCAATGCAAAATACACACTGGAGTCTAATTTGATTGTAGTTTTCATTGAGTCCTTTAATATTTTATCTCTCTTTTTTTCATTATATTTTATACTGTGAACAAGTCCAGGGATCCAACTTATATTTTATCTAAGTGTCTATTCAGGTACATGTTTGTTGCTGCCCAGGACACTGAGGTCTGGTGTCTTTGAACTTCTTCCTATGCCTTGCCCCTATCCTAGAACTTTCCGCTTTTCCTTATCCCACAGAGTCTGGATTACATCACATATCCAGAGAGCACAACTTAAGGAGATCCTAAGTGGATCTCCTATCCAGATTTCACCATTTCTGTTCTTGTAGTGACCTCCACAAAATATTGGGTCACCTGCTGGATGCAAGGTTGCTGTTGCCTGAGGATATGATTGTGGGAGTCTGCCACAGAAAACAAAGGGACACTTGGCAATAGTCTGCTGGCAAGTTTAAGTGACCCGTTCTCTACTACAAGAAGTTAGTTGTATTTCCATGTGAAATATCTCTGTAATTGATATATATTTTTTTCAAATCACCTAAAAAAAAAAAAAAAAAACAGACCATTGACAAGTGTGTGCCCCTTCTTTAAGGGCACTTGCTAGAACTTGGGCAGTGTATCAAAGGTAGACAGCTCCATCTATAGTCAAGGGAAAGAGAGGAACAATTATGCGGGACGGTTCATTCCATCTGTCTGTGATACGCGATTTAGGATTGGATGATTGGCCTTTGGAGGTGCATGTCTCAGCACTGATTCTGCAGGACTTGCTAGACATGACTTAGTTCCCAAACTGACAGTGGCAGAGATGCTGTCTGCTTGCATGTTTGTAGTGAATAGCTGCATGAGTATTGCTCTGTCACAGCCAGAACTGTGTGCTGTAGGAAGCAGCATTAATAGCGTGCTACAGTCCTCATACATTCTTGATAAAAACAAATCTATATCTACACTGGAAACCACATAGCTGATAACTTCTACAAGGTTGCCCTTAACCAGTGGTTAGAAGTTGTGCCAATTCTAAAAGAAGAAAACAACCTCATTTTTGACCATCACCACTGGGTAAATTGGTACTAATTAACCAGTGCTAATTTTGTGTTGCTTTGTTACTCTCATATCACCAATGGGTAGTATCTGCTTAAGACCTTTCCAGCAGACACAGTGCTAAGTCCTTGTCAGCCATAAGATTCAGAAACATATTCTGACCCACCTTGCTAAGATCCTTCCCTTGAACTCTGTTGTGATTGCCCCCCCTCTCCCCTTTGTAAACAGAAGAGAAAACAGAAACTGAGTTTCTTCCCTGCCAGTCAGATTGAACATCCGTGGTTTTTTTCTTCACCCGAGGGATGCATAATACATGATTTACAGAACTGCTGACTGCTGTAGCTGCAATTAAAACAACACTGCCTTCATAGCTGGAACACTGAGTGCAAACAGGCTGATAGTTTAATCAATCCATTTGAAGAAGTATTAACTAAACCAGCAGTTTACTGTTCCTGTCAAACTCTAAACTGTAAATCTTGTTTTCAAAAATCAACCAGAAAAAATGTGACACATTAAAAATGAATTAGACATGGCACACCACCCATACGCTGTATAATAAACAGATCACAACCCTATAGTAATAGCTGTGATTTCTGGCATGTCATTGGAGAAGAACTCATGGGTTTTCAGAATGACCTGTGTCATAAATCATTGCATTCTCATTTACACTGAGCACATGTATCTAATTTTTCAAGAGCAGCTTCTGAAATCCTGATGAATGGCTTCGGAATTGATTACTGGAATGTATGAAAAGTAGTGTCATGAATGCCTAATTGAGGAAAGGAAAAGGGGACTAAAAACACAATCCAGTGAAATCTAAATTACAAAAATGTGATATGTACCAAGTAACAAATGAATAGCCACCCAGGAGATAAAGCTAAAACATGGAAATGTAAAATCTGTCACACTTTTCTTCAAGACAGATAAAATACATTAATATTAATTTTCAGTAGAGTTAAACCAATGTAACCATAAATCATATATACATATATTTTTTCACCCATATAGACATCGTTTTCTTGCCATCCAGTTTAATGTTTTCTGTGTGAATGCATATTTTCATAATATGGAATGCTCCACATTTAAAAAACAAACAAACAAAAACAGACATCCTGAATGAGGAAACATATTCAACTATATTAATGAAGCTCCAGAAACACGAGACATTCTTATGTATATCTTGTTGACTTTGTTTATGCACGTGATCTCTTGTCAGCATGACTGAGACGCCCCCCACTTCACACAAAGTTGAACAAAAAGCTATGCACTCAGTAAGCTGAAATTAATATAACATGTCCCTTTTTTAGACACCACAGAGATACCATCAAACATGGGATTTTCTCACACTCTTGTCTTTGAAGTAACAGATAGAGGTATAATTATTGAATCCAATTGTTATTTCCTTTGTGTAAGAGACTGCAAGTTACAAACCACACTGAAAGGTAGTGTAGACAGTTTTTATGCTTTGTGCACTTTTAAAGATTTATCTGTGTATGCAGCTGGAGCACAAGGACTGAAGTTGGATGTGTTACACGACTGTAGCATGTAGATTCTGATTTGGTGTTGAAAGAAACTCCTTGGCAGATAAGTAATGAAATGAAACAGCAAACATGCCATCACCTAATAAAAACATCAATTCATAAGAACCATTAACTACCTTTTCCTGAGACATCCTTTTTTAATTGTTATATTTAATTTTGTCATAAGAAAACAAATTCGTTTTACTTTACTGATATATGCCAAGCAGTGGCTATAGAATGAGGAAATTTTATAAGGAAGCTATTACTCTTTGTCCAGTCTCTACTTGCAGGGTTCAAAATGACCAGCATTCGTTAAACTTTATTACTGAGGTTCATGAAAGATTCTTTGGATTAGAAAAGCATAACCTTCTGTCCTGATTTAGAATGGTGTTACAGCTTTTCATTAACCTGGAAACCTCCTATTTACATGGTTCACAGCCTGGTCTCAGCTCACCTGGAGGTAACAAAGGGTGTCGGGACAAGAGTGCAGCAGGGGGCTCATCCTTTAGGGCTGCCATCTGAATTTGATCAGGTCAACTGTTTTAACTCCTGCCTCATTAGGCAAAATAAAATGGAGATTATGGTGTGTGGAAGGATCAGATTGCAGACAGCAGGGTCTGCCTCCTGACACTTGCTACTGATTTTACATTTTGACAAGACCTTGCTCACCGTGTTTTCGATACTATATTACAGCAGGTTTTAAATTATTTTGAAGACACGATCATTTGTGTCCCCTGGCATTTCAGAACTTAACCAAAGAGGATTGAAGTAATAAGTGAAGACACATTAGTCTCAGAGGTAGTTCACCTACTGGATAGATGTCACTGTGTAGTATGGGCTTAATGCTGATAAACATATTAATTCAGCTTGTCCAGCTAGCTCGTCTCTTTCACAGTTTAGGATAGCTGTAAATTTGAAAAAATCTGACAAAAAAAAAAAAAAAAAAAAAAGTTTGCTAGGCAAATTGTTACTACTACCTGGCACAGAGGATTAAATAATGTGTTTTGACTACATAATTAAAATGTCTATTCAGTTTCTCTTTAGTTACTGCTCTTAGTGGTTATATATTGTAACAGGTGTATAGAGTTCAATGTTTCTTACATTATTGTGCCTATTAGAGGTAGAGATGAGTACCATTGAATAATTAAAATCTTTCCCACCTGGTTGTCCACTGAAAAGCATTTCCCAACAGACCTCATCTGTACATGCCGTGTAATAATAAGAAGTTAATGGTCTATAAATGTCAAGAACGGTCCAAGGTATCAGTTTAGTCAGCTGACAACTACTTGGCAACTCTCTTATAAGGACAGTAGTTCTTTTTGCTCACACCCAACCATCGTTCTCTTTAGGACAAACAGCGATAATAAAAGCAGATGATGTTTAGCAACTTCTCTTCTTTCTCTTATTCCATTTGGACAGGACTTTCTTTAAATTCCACCTCTTTAAGCTCAGAGTAACAACTCTTACTGAATGAAGAGGAAATGGAAATATGAAAATTAGAAATAAGTTCACATTATTTTTGCAATTACTCCTTTATAAATCAATAGTTAGCATGAAGTGTAGGCACTAAAATGCTGTCAAAACAAGAAGCTCCCTTCAGGGAAGGGGGAAAAGAGGCAACAAGTAATATGCAACAGATATGAACCTATATGAATTTTGTAATACAAAGTAGAATATGCATTATTCCATGGTTAGAAGTGTAGCATAAAATTGTTTTAAACTGACAATTGTTTTAAGCTGATTCATTATTCTAGTAAAGACCAACTAAGAAATACACAGGATTGTTTATTCTAAGTGAAATTAATGTATGAATTATAGTCATTAGCTTCAGATAACTATGAATTGCACAATCAATAATAATGCGTCTCTTCAGTAACATCATCACGTCACTACATTTAATTTCTTCTGCATATTATATGCCAACTTCAATATCCTTATTCCTAATGCAAACTGATTCATTTGCAGACTGCCATGTATCCTGTAGACTTAATGAGGAAGGGGTCTTAAAAAATAAACATCTCATTGCACATTTTTATTTCTACATATCCAGCTCAAAAATATATTTTCTAGGGATATTTAAAGATGAAAGTTTCCTCTAAAACATTTCATGGAACAAACCTGCCACTTCCAAAAGCAAACCACAGAGAGGTAGAAAACATGTTTTTCATGAAACAATTGCACTTACTGAAAATGCTGAAAAGATTTTTGTTAAAGAATGTATCATAAGTCATGTGCACAAATTATTGCAGACCCTTGAGGTCCTGATAATTTCTGTCTTTCTGTGTCCCCATTTACTTTTGCTGCCAGCCTCCCATTTCTCCTTACTCTTCTTTTAAGTTTCTAGCTCCAAAATTCTGTCTATTTTTCCAGTTGCCACCAGTTGCTGCCTTTTTCGACCAATCTGTCCACTATTCCACCTGTCCTGTACTCTCTCTTGTTCTTTACCCTATTCAACTCCCAGGCTCCTCCTCTCCAGTTCATTTCCACTTCACTGGACTGCAGTCCTTCACTTGCTCTGTTTCCTTTTGACTCCTTTAGATGAAGGCACCACTTTCTGCTACAAACATATCACTTGCTGAGAAGGGGAGAAGTATTTAAAGCAAAATGATGTTAATTTTGGTGCAAATTGTATGCAGACACCCAAGAGCAGCTTTGAATCTGTGGTGAAAAGTAAAAAAATCTATGTTAGTAGCAGAATTTCAGTGTGTGTGTGTTTGTTTTTGCTCTACCGCATAGCCTCATAAATATTTGCATCTGCAAAAAAGAAAGTCTTGCAACAGGCTTTGCCATTAGTGGAACCATTCACTGAATTACACTCCAAGTGGAATCATAGAATCATTAAGGTTGGAAGAGACCTTCAAGATCATCTGGAAAATTTAATGATACTTTTCTGTCTTCCCACTAGAAAGGCCACATTAATGCTAGTGGTCTAGTCTGCAACACTTCCTGTCCTAGAAAATATGGAGGGCTCTTTGAGCTGCCACAAGACTCATTACACTGTCCAAATATCCCCTTTAAGGAATGCTCAGTTGCCACTTTAATAGGTTTTGTGCTTCACTTAAAATAATTTTCACGAAAGGTCTGTTCCCAGTGTTGGATTCAGAGCAGGTTCAGCTGTACAGGTAGGTAAAGAGAACAACTGCCAAGCATTATATGATGCTAAGGAGTGAGAACGGCCAGTTCTTAGAAATAAGGCATTTATTACTCTATCTTATCTGCCTCCTAATACAATTGTATTATTTCCTGTCCTGTTCGAAAGTCGAGGTAAGTGCAGCAACTATTACTCTTCCTTAGGCAGTAGAAGAAAATGATACTGAAGCATTGTGAGAGAACAATTGCGAAATTCCTCTTTCTCTGTTTTTGTCACATCAGAACAATACCAGCCATGCAGCTAGTTGGAGTCATCTGGCAGAGCTCAGAGTGACTCATCGTGGCTGGAAGAGTCGGATGCATGTTGTTCTCCAAAGAAGAGCACTCTAACCACAGCAAGGGAGAACAGAGCTCACTGGTTGCATGTGTAGGAGAGAACAGACAAAACTGGCCACTTTTCCCACATAATAAGCTCACACTTTTGGGGTTCAGAGACAACCTCAGGTCATGTTCCCTCAGAGTGTTTAAAGAAACATTAGCAGAGGATCCTGGCCAGGCTGTTTGACAACAGGAGTAAAAGAAAGGACTGCCCATGCCTTTGACAATCCAGCACACGTCATAAATCTCAGAGCATTTTAACATGGATGATTAGTTTGTGGTGATTAGCAGTGATGTGCTGCCACATTCTGGAGATGGTTTGTCTCAAAGGCAGCTTTGGCTTCCATGAGGTGGGTAAACATGGGAGCACAAAAAAAAAAAAAAAAAAAAAAAAAAAGTCTGTTGTTTTGTTCAAATACTCTGAAAGCTACAGAAGTGTGTTATATTGATAGAATCCTACTAATTTTTTTCAGAGTCTTTCTCCCTATAGGGATTGCTGGCAGTAGTACTACCATCCCTAAAACAGAGAATGCTGTCCTGAACTGATTTGGGTCAAAGGAGAAGTCTCAGAGCTTATACTTCTTTCTTGCCTTATTTATATGGTAGTGTGTGAATACTGTTCAGGATCTAGTTCATGATGCCAGATTTCTACTTTAACGTTGTAGTATTATGCAGTTTCACTACAGGGCATGCTCAACATGTTTTGGCTAGAACCTGATCTATTTTCTACAGGTAAACACAAAAAAGTTAAACTTTTTCTTTAAAACTTTTCTTTTAAACTTTTTCTTTAAAAGAAAGGAGAGAAGGATCAAGTACACAAAACATTTGTAACATCAGTAACATTCTAACTGGTCTTAGGCATAAAATCATTATTAGAAATAATATGCATATGATAAATTATGTTTGATCTCTTTAGTAAATCCATTGTTTGCACTGATACCAAGTTATTGACATCTTTGCATAGGTTAGTTTAGACTATTTAATTCTCCCTAAAATTTCCTGTTTCAGTTTTACATTTAATTATTTCATGCACTTTTCTCTATAAGTCATTTTAGACTGCATCAGCTGATATTCTCAATAGATTTTACATACAAATGTTTCTCTGCTTCTTGAAGAGATCTGACAAAATATGCCTTATGTTCTCACTTCATGAGGTCTGGATCTTTCAACCAAATTTAATAGCTATTTATGCCTTTGGAAGATCTTATCTAATGTACTATTGGTTCAGGGTCATTCACAGCCTCACATTATATTAAAACATGGACAGAGTGTGTAATTTGTTAATGTCATGAAGGATGAAGTTGGTTAGAAAGGGAAGTGTACACGATTTATAATAACACAAGTGTTTCCTTGCTAATCCCTTGGCAGGTTCATTATCTGTAGAGCCCCAGGCAATAGTTGGCCTATCATGAGAGTGAAATTTAACCCACAGCATGAAATTAATCCTCAAAGACTTTTGTCTACTCTTTCTAGAAATAATAAATTCAAAGTGATTTTATAATTCTCTCTCTAACTTTATGTGTAAGTGTTAAATTGGTATCTAAACTCTATGGCACATGTCAACCTATTGATTTATGTTTAGCTAAGTAACATGTAAGTGTATACTAAGAAGAATAAAGAATTTGAAGATGTGAATTAGTGGTACATTCATTGTTTCTTCGTATAAGCCTTTATCCTTTCTATTTCTTGTAATTGCAGGGAAGACAAGGAGTGTATATATATGGATGTATGCATGTATAAAGTCATTCAAAGGATCATATCTGGACTTCCTAGAGCTTCTGATTTTATATTTGAAACAACTTGGTGGATTTTTTTTACACAATGACTTTTTTCAAAGCTTCTTGTTTCCACTCTAATGAGGGCTTGTTGCTGCCAGTAAGAATAGGTTTTTGGTAGAATTTTGGAATGTGCTTCTTGAGCTAGCTGTGTAAATACTGGTAGGTATCTGGTTTGTTTTTCGCATTTTCTTAGAAAGAGGTTTGTTTTTATTATATGTGCAGAGAGGTTCTCTGTACTAAAGAGAGAACAAGTGAATTTGTTACTGATATATTCTGACTCTCCTCTGCGTTTTTCAGGATGTTATTCCTCACTTATAGCACTAGTCTATAACATTAGATCAGCAGTTCTAGATACTCTTGTAGATAGATACTATCTAGATAGAGGGTTAGGATTTTTTTCCCCACATTTTAGACAGTATTTGTTCAGTAAATATCCACTGCCACTTTGTATTTTGATGTTCATCTTTCAGGGAAATTTTCCACTTCTGGAAGCAGCAAGTCATATTTAATAGATGTTTGTGATTGGCCGTATCATTTATGTTGAAGAACTTCTTCAAGATACTATTTGAAACTCCACACAGTCATAGCAACTGGGACAGAGACAGAATGACAAAAAATGAAGCATCTGAAGTGCTTCTTAGCACGCAGTCCTGACCTGGGCAGGAAGCTTATAGGCTACTTAGAGGCCATTATATGAGCAGATCTAGAAACACATTAGGTTTCTGATCATTCCTCTCATTCTTCAGACATAATTTGTAACAGTGGTGCAGACGTTAAACTATTCTCACTTCACATAGTCTTTCAAAGAAAATCAGTTTCTCAAGTCATACCGTATTTCCTCTGCATATTTTAGGAAAGTTATGCTTGAGCACATGTATACTCTAGGTGGGGAGGGAAGCGGCAGTTGCTGAAGTATGTTAAAGGCAATGGTGAGCAAAGGGAGTGTCTTTGATCCTAAAAAAGACTTTAAGATATATTAAAGATGCCGCTTGATATTATATCAAGATATTGATATTGATAAACTACATACCTTATTGTGATATTCGTTGCTCAGGATAGAAATTCCTACAAAAGTTTCTCATGTAAAATAAAGCTTAGGTTTCTGATGTATTTTCTAAACTGCTTTTATTGTTAATGGAAGATGAAGGATTTAAGCATTGCATTTTGATATAGTACAGTACTGTAAATCAATTACATTTAGTAATTCAGGTATCATTTATGTCTACATTATGACTATCCATTCAACAAAATGTAGACATTGATGGGAAAATTGCAGAACTGCAGTGCTTGCTTATAGGTGTTAGTGATTACATAGAAGGAGCAGAGACAATGATACATTGCTCATATTTTGACCAATGACTGCCTGAAGGTTTTCCGTATTCTCAATATATATAGTGTTTCTTGGACCACACTCTTCTCCCTTCTACCTACTTTCATAACTTTTTTCACTTTATACATCCATCAGTCATTCCTCAGCAATTGACTTTCCCTGTTTGCCCTTTTCACAGCCCAGTCTCACAGTGAAAACTTCCTGCAACAAAAGCAGCAGTGTTTGTTTATTGTGAAACAATGGTTTCTCCTGCCAGTTCCAATGACAAGTTGGCATCTTGTGACCTTTAATAAATGGGGGTAAATGATGTGTCTGTTAGCTGGTAGGCAGGATGGCTATTTGCATTTTCAAGAGGGTCTTGAAACATAAAAATGCTAAAAACTCTCCTGTGCATGTAATGAAACTAGAGATTCCCTTCTGCAGACCTTTAAAGTCGTTTATTCTTGGAGGGGTTCAGGCCACATGTGGGACAAGCTGTAGATTAGTACAAGTACAGTACCAATGTACTCTGCAAAGTTTAAGTAGATTAAGTCCTTCCCATGCTTTAGCCTGGGCACCTTTCAAGATGCATAGCAGAGAAAGTTGGAACCTGGCTATCCTTAGATTCCTGTTTAAGTGCACAGACTGTATTGCACCAAAGTAAAGACCCACAATAGAGAAGGTGAAAGTACTGCCAGTGTAGTGCACACACTATCTGGCTAGGTCTTTGGAAGAAGCATAGCGTAACTTTTGTTCTAAGTATTTGCTTCCTCATTAGCTAGCATGTGTGCTAATAAAATGGAGGAAAGTGGCATGACCAATATATTGTATGCTTAGGTTTTTATTTATTGCACTCTTGCTCAGTTTGGCCTTGAACAGCAAATAGCAATTTATGAACCAACAAAGGCATAACCCTACATGTTGAATATAATTATATACATAATAATTACCTTTTAGTTTTATATGAAACACTGAGTTTTCAGTCATATTTCAACAAGCCCATTTTATTTATCAGTAGGCATTCAACAATTCAATAAGTCAATTTGCTTTATCTCTAAGGCCATGTAGTATTACAAAGACAAATTTTAAGAGAACTTTCACATCCTTCTTTGATTTAAAGATTTTCATGAAATCATTTAGCTTTTTTTTTTTTTTTTTTTTGGAACAATACATAAAAAGCACAAGGCTGCAAGCAAATAGTAAAACAGTAAAATCTGTTGAGAAGTTTATCCTCCAGACCACTGCACTGCCTGCTTCCCGCAAATGTTTTGCTGCAATCTTCTCTCAAAACTTGCCCTGCTTTGTACCTTTAAAATTATCAGCACTTGGAAAAGTCTTGTTAAATCTGAAAGAAGTCCTGTTTTTCTTTAGACTTAACAATGTTTCAGATACTGATTAAAAAGGGAATTCTCCCTTTATTCCTGAGGTCAGTAAGAAATATTATGGAAAATTGCGTTAACTCTTGCAAATCCCTCTACAACTATAAAAGTACAAATGAGATCGTCCCTGCTGTTTCAGTCAGGCCTATGAACCTCAGAGCAATAGGATATTTATAAGAAAATTCCAGACATAGCAGTGGTGCTGTGATCCATATGACCCAAAGTTTCCAGTCTTTGTCTATCCTCCTGTCTTTAAGGAAAAACAGAGGGGCATAAAATGAAAACTTGGAAGATCACAAATCACTGTTATGACTCATTATAATGAATGATTTGTGCATTACTTTATGGAGTAGCTAGGTAGGTTTGGGGGGAATAAAGAAACCCTTCTTTTTAATTTTCACCACTTTAGGCCCATTTTCAAGCAACTGTCTTTCGTAACATAATGCTGCTCTTTTTTCCACACTATCCTGGATAACCAGTGAGTTTTTTCAGCTGGGAGAGTGTGTTGTGATGTAAAGGCTCAGCCTTGCACTGCTGTTGTCAAGAGCCTGTTAGTGTTTCCATTACAGCACTAAATCTTATTTTCTGGTGTTTATAACCAGGCTATAAAATACTTGAAGACAAATTTTGGTAGTTTTCAAAATGTATTTACAAATAAGAAAAATAATCTCATTGGGAGGGGCTTGTTAGGTCTCCAGAAAAATAAATAAATAAATAAATATCCTGACAGCTTTGCAGCAACTGTGATTCAGTTTTGGACATTCAAAATGAGTCTTCTGACCACAGCATACAACCTGTATTCAAGACTCTTCTGAGTTTTGCTTAACATTATATCTGTTGTTACCTACTAAAAGTAGAATTGTTACTTGAAAAATAAAAATAAAGTACTGAAGCCTGTAGGAACACTGTTGCTGCTCCTACAAAGTAGCACTTACTACACTACATTTGGGAGAACTCCCCTCTTTATTTTCAAACTGTGAGTAAATAGGATGTATTCTCAAGCATCAAAGTTTTCTCTTCCCTTCCTGGGATATATTTTAATTTGTTAGATAAAAGTTTGCTGGAAGTGTGGACACATATCTGTTGACTATAAAAGATGCTGGAAAGCTACCATTTCAACACACGGCAAACTTTCCATAAAGTTATGGGATCGTGTTTTTATTTTTCTTTTTACAAAGAGGGAAGTGTACCATTTCAGATAAACACTATTACAGAAAGCAAGAGTGTTCCGATATTTTACTAGTTTTATTTTAAGTCACCTCAGCAGA
Organism: Anas acuta; assembly: GCF_963932015.1. NCBI lineage: Eukaryota > Metazoa > Chordata > Aves > Anseriformes > Anatidae > Anas > Anas acuta. Next base: position 25,564,528 of record NC_088983.1, read on the forward strand.
GCAAGTCATAGCTCTTCAGAGGAAATTTCATCCTAAACTTGCCTTGTTATGCCCTACTGTATGTTAAGAATTGCTAAGGTCGCTAAGCACTGCCTGATAATGAATTCCATATAAGCTGCAATATTGGAGCACAGCTGGGTGGGTAAGAATTGAGTTTCAGTCTTTAACTCAGAATTTCCTTATTTTACTGGTTTTATTTCAAAATGTAGTGCTTCTTTAAGACTGTAGGTAAAAAGAAAAAAAGGTAAGTTTAACACGGACTCAACATATGCTTGGAAGGTATTGACCATGTTATGTGTATTTGCCATCAGTCTTTTAATAAGAAAAGTCATATAAGTTAGAGTATTCAAATGCAGAGTATTTAGCTGTATTTTTCAGTGGAGTAAGGCAGGTTATATCCTTTCCAGTATTTTAAATATCTCAGCCACAATATCTTAATCAAATTTTAAATGTTTTCCAACACAGACATGGGAGGTTGTGTGGACACTCAAAACTAACACTTCTTTCAACAACTCACAATTTGATTTTGGCTATTTTCCACTGAAAATGAGTTTGGATTTCTTTAGTTGACCATTTCTTTCCTTTGGGAAAAAAGATATTTTTGGTTATCTTTACTACTTTGACCATAGGGAACGAGTGTAATGTATATTTTGTTGTGTTTTGCAAAATTTTTGGTGATACATCTTTTTAATACCAAAAAAAGAAATGTCAGAATACACTAAGCTGTGATGGGATTCCTCTCATCAAAGAACTTATAATGCTAATGAGTCCTGAAATGAATTGAACAACCCTTCAAAAAGACCTCCCCTCAAATCTTCTCATCTGAAAGCCACAACAATTTTCCTGCCTACTCAGAAAGAAAAGTTCTGTGTGATTACCAGAGGGGAAACAAATCAAAGCTTTGTATAAATATATATATATATATATATATACATATATATGTATATATTCTTGGCCCCATCTATTGGAATTGTTGAAGAAAAAAGTGTCTTTTTCCTGTGGGATATACATTTTCCTATTTCAATATTTAAACTGGAAGCATTTTTGAATAATGATTACTATTTGTATTTAAGTTATTGGCTAGTAATAACCAACAGTAATTATTCATTTGAAGCTTTCCTACGGCTTATCAGATATATTTTATTTTACAAAGCTGCATGAAGATTTGCCTTTGTATCTTTTTGAAGTAATAGAGGATGACCTTACTTTTTATAAGCAGCAAAATCATTCATCTTATTTGGTATCATTGATATCATAACAAAATTAACCGATAGATGAATTTTTCATATTCACATTTAAATTTTTTAGAATCTTTGATTTGCAGAGGCTCAATAAGGTATTAATTGATGGTAATGGCACAAGGCATGAGAATGGCTCTACTGGATTTGACTAATCCAACAAAGAGAGGTCAAGAGAGGATATACATTTTTGTAATAGCAGTTCAACTAAGATAAGGAACTGGACATTTTTTAATCAGGCACATGTTATAAACAGAAATCAGCCAAACCACATTCTAATTTTTCCCTGAGTTGGGACTGGATGCTGGAGCCTTTATGTAATATAATCTAATATCTGACTTCTTGTGAAATCTCTTCTAGTCATTAATTTGTATTCCTCATCACTTTGTTGTTTTTCTATAAGCCATTTTGAAGAGAAACATACAAGTCTATCCAAAACTAATGAAAGCCAGACTTCTGTTGATGTATTAGGCCATCAGTAACTACCCATATGTAAAATCTTAAAAAATAACTCCATCATCTCTGACAATGAAAAATTATTCCTCATGCTGTCATTTTCAATATTTGTCCTGTTTAGATAAGGGGGAAAAACATTCATAGATTTTGCGATAGTTGTTTTTACTTAGGAAATAAAGAGTACAGGAGTTTTCAGAAATAAACCATCACTCTTAAAAACAAAATACTGTTTTTGCTATTTCTAGTTTCTGCAGATTCACTAATAGCTAAGCATTTTATACACAAGAAAATGTAGACAAAAAGCACAGGCAGTGTTTAAATTTACCTACTCCTTTTACAGTTGTCATTTCCTAGCCAATCTTACTTTCATAAGATCTTAAGATCACACATAAGATATTGTGTGATCCTTCAGATAGAGCTATCTGTCTAAGGTCATCACTGTTGTCATAGCAGTTGTATCCAGGCAACCAAAATAGTTTAGAGGACAAAATTGTACATTCCTTTGTATATCCTCAACACTGGAGAGCTGTCCCTGCTCCAGCAGAAATTCCAGATAGGCTTTTCAGACAGAACATTAGAGTAACTTCTAAAGGATAATAACAGGGTGTGCTGTTTCCAGGTCCATAACTGTGAAGAAAGGCTGGTACTTTGTAGGGACCTTGTAGAAGCTGAAAACCCACAGTTGTATCTGGCACCGAGAAACACAGAGCTTGGAGGCTGGAAGTTAAAGCTTGTGTGCATGTGCAATAGGTAGAGAGGACACCTGCTCCCTTTCTATAGGTTCACCTCACTAAGAAACATGCCAGGATGTCAGAATAGAAAGTAAGAATAAGGTAGCAAAATTTTCTTTGAATATATAATATATTGCATTCAGAAATAAACTGGGTCTGAAGGCTTCATCCTGCAGTGCCAAGACGCATATCATGTTTGCACTTCCAGTGCCAAGCTTAGGTGAACAGTACAAGTGTTTTCTGTTCCCTGGTCAGCACGGAGCACTGACAGTGTTCTCAATATTCTAATCCATCAAATAAAAGCAAATTTGCACAACATAACTAGAAATAGCATATGGTTTGCACAATCATAGCTATCAGTTTGCATGATATTTCTCTGACCAGCTTTTAAGATTGTCCTTCATTTAATCTTTCATTCCTGTGGAATAAAGGAATGGTAGATTTCAGTAAATTACTTTTTGTTGTTGCTTTGAACTCTCCTCCACATACATGCATGCATCAATGGAATTAGATTATTAAAAGTATTTATGGTTTGAACTTAGTTTCTGCCATTTTAGTTTCTCAGGAAAACATTAAATTATTTGTATTTGACTGCTATAACTAGTTATTTTTGCTATTCTTTAAGAAAATTACCAGAGGAGATTTTCATGAAACAGTTACATAGGTTCTGTAACTGGGTTATGAGCTTCTTGCCAAGTTTGTTTTTGCTAAATGCTCATCTAAAACTATATGTAAAGGATTTATTTATTTATTTATTTATTTTTCTGCCATTGTAGCTGCTGTATGTTTTGTCCCATGTGGATAATGGAAAAGTTAATAGTTCTTCATTAGTAACTGACAAAGTACAGCTTTTATTTCTAAAATGCACTGTTATTATTACATTTTTATTACTGTTATTACACTCCAGGAATATATATAGTGATCTTTATTTTTCCCACTTATATTTTTGGTGGAACTATATGCTTCTTAGCTAGAACACTAAAGTATAAGATGGAGGAAAGTCATCCTTAAAAATAATAGGAAATACAGGAAAGATGATTCTCTTTTCTGATCAGTATACTATCAAGTCAGTGAATAATCACATCTTTCTTCTGGTGCCTTGTCAGGAAGCTGGGGGGAATTCCTTTTGTTTCATGGATGCTGTCTTCAACACAAGTAGTTTTACTAGAATAGGTTCCTAATCGAACAGAATGGAGGAGATCCAAGCTTGTAAACCAAGGAGAGTTTGGACCAATTGCTTTATGAGAGCTTTGATAAATTGCTTTTAGGTAACTTAAAGGGAGATTGCAACTGATGACGATCTTACTGGATTCAAATTTTGATCAGAATAGGCAATCTGTTTCATCTAAATTCTGCTCTAAATTGCTAAATCCTTTGTTTATCTACCTCTAACTTTTACTGTGAATGTACTCACTCAAATGTAGGTAGGAGTTACTGTCTTACTCATACACTGGCAATGTTTCCTCTTTTTGCCCTACCTGCATTTCACAGCAGTTGCTGAGAATTTTTTATAACAGACAAAGTGAAAATTGCTGGTTAACCAATCACATATGAAGAGGATTGCAATATGAAGATTGGGATTGCAATAAGACACAGGTCAGGTGTGGAATGGACGAATTTATGAGTTGCAATATTTGCTAAATAATTCAGTAAATGTGAAAATTCATCAATTTGTATTTGGTAATTTTTTATATGAACTTCATACCTGATAGTAGACATTCAGACTCACATAAAAGTCATCTCTGCAAAGAATTTTGAGTTTTCAGGGTAACTTTACAGTTATTTTCATTGTTATTATTAAAAAAAAGTTCCTTCGAAAGTCATAGTGGTAAACAAAATCACGAATCCCATCATGAACTCCAACAAAGTAAATAAAATTTCTGTTTAGATGAATTTTGAAATCAGTTTTGTAATACTTCTCTAGCAATTATTCTGATTTATTACTTGTAAAATATGAATTGTATGAAAACAGATGATAAATTCTGTAGTTAGATGGAAGCAAATCTGCTAAACACAATGACAGGAATAAGTTCTGTTCTTTGCCTGTTCTCTATGTTACAACTTTATAGTATTATTAATTTTTTTTTTTGCAGTTAAATAATCATCATAGCAATACTATAATACTTAAAATATGACCCTTATACCAGCATAATTTATATCTTTGTCTTTAAATAATTAGATTTTTTGTTTTGAAATCTTAGGTTCAGTTCTTCAACAACTCATATGATTTGCTGTTAAAATAAGTGACAGTATTATACTCTAAATTTAGTTATTATCCTGTAAGAAACGTAAGCAATTCAAAGAACTTGAGCCAAAAAAATAAAATATATTATCAATGTCTGCTTTGCAGTGCAAAATTTTGCATGAAATCTGAGCATCAGTAGATAGCCTTCACCAGTAGTAGCACCTGAATAAATGTTTAAGTTAGCAAATTTAAATCTTTTTAAATTATAATGCGGTTATTTTTTATTATAGACATGAACTATTAGATGATGTATATTTATATAAAGCTTCAGGCTATACATTCTTGATCAAGTTATGCTAGTAGGACTAACTACAGAGGTGTGTCTCGAATCATGGGAATTACTGAAATTTTAGGAGAACTATATATGTTTTCAGCTTTCAGAAGGCTGTGTATTTGTTTAAAAGTTGTTTTAAGTTTAACATTGCACAGATAATTTAATTTGTTTTGTTGTTATGCCACATAACTCTCCTCTCTTCTTTATATCATATGAACAGCTCAGTAACTGAGATTATTTGCTTTGGTCCAAATCATGGGGGGAATGTTAGGAGCTTTATACAAAATAGAGTAGAACATATGATGAAATCCTAACAAGATGTGAGGAGAGGGAAAAAACAACTAAGACTGCCACTTATTGGAAGCACTGTGACATGGTGTAAAGTCTGTTTCTCTGAGTCAATGTTTTTCTTTCCCTCTGAGCTTTGTGGTTGAGGAGCTAGTCAGCAGTACTGTACAAATGCACCGAGAAATTCTGGAATTTATGAATGAGGGTATGGGCTTTGTAATCCCAGTGGTGAGTCTGGTCCACATAACAGAATTTGGTGAGCCTGCTGCACATCACATTGGGGTTGTTCTATATAGTTGTTAATTAGCTGCTCACTACCTACTTTAACATAGATATGAAAATAGTGGTTTCTTCCTTTTAGATTTTAACGTAACTAAAAGAATTTCAGCATGAATTTGACATCTTTATTCAACCCAGAGCATTAAATAAAAGGCGGAGGACTGCTAGGTAACATTGCAATGAACAGAGTGTAAACACTGCATGGATATATATTGTAGTGGCAAAATCCACAGGACACTTTTGATGAGATCTTCAGCAAGCATGAACAAATAAAAACAGCAAATGAGAGAGGCAAAGAAAAAAATATATATTATATACACACATATACATATCAGAGAGCACACACATCTGCTTGTACTCCTATAGATACAGATAGTGTTAGAGAAGACTTTAAAGGACTTCTGGAACAGGGTGTTTTTGCAGGAAATCTTCCTGTATAATGAGGATTTTGTAAAAGTCAGCATAACATACTGGCCATTATAAAACCCAAAAGAACTGTAAGTTAGGCATTGTAAACAGATACGTACATTTGTGTACAGCAGAGTACACATATATATATCATAATGTTGATTAATGTGAATAAGTTAGAATATTTTCTTGGGTTTAGATCATAGTTTTCAATGCAGATGTCGCATTTTGAACAGACCCCAAGACCCCGAATTATTTGACATGATTTCCGCTTTTTGAAATCCCAGACATGTCTCTTTTGGTTTGAACAGGGAAAGACATTGATGTTCTTTTTTAAAATAATATCAGGACACTTTGGTATCAAACAAAGCTACTACACGGTGGTGTTCAGTCAAAGAAGGCATAAAACACCAAGTCTCATGGGATGTTGCTATGGCCCCAAAGGGAGATTGCAAGGTCCCCAGTGACATTAGGAGCTGGAGGTGGGAGCAGCGAGAAAGGGAAGGCAACAGGCCCCAAGCAGGAGGAGATTACACATGGCTTAATGGTTCTGCCAGCAGGCCCAAGGTGGGAACACACGTCACAGCATTTTGGCCACAGCAGATAGCCGAGAAGCAGAAAAGTGAGAAAGAAAGAAAGAAAGAAAGAAAGTTATCTAATGATCATTTTTAGGGCAATCAAGCTCTCAGTAAATGTTTACAGTGTTAGAGCATACAGTGACCAATCTGCCTCCCTGTCCATTCAACATGTCTCTGTTTGCTGAAAAGCACATGATGCTTTTCAGACATCAAAATAATAAATTAGGTTAGAAGTTTACACCCTGATTATATTTATAGGTGAATTTATCTTTTTGTTCTAGCAAAGCTAATACCTTGCAAGGCAGGCGTCCAGCTTCCAAAAATGCATGAAATTCAGGGGTTTTATAATGCTTTTAGAAGGAAATGGATTGGAAGCAGAGAAAGCCATTACGTATCCCCCAGTTGTGTTCATTCCTCTAAACAATCATTAAAAACAGACCAGGTTGTTTACTGAAGTGAATGCTTTCACTCTTTTGGATTATTAAGATTACCAATACAGGCTGCTGCTGCCTCCAGAAAACCAAACATTTTTTCAGCTCTTCCTTGAGCTTCTTATAACAAGTTCTGGTGATCAATTAGCTAGTTCATTAAAAAGTTACACATGATTTTATTAAGGCAAGCAATTCTGAATCAAAGAACCCAATTCGCAGATCTAGGTTGAAACACATAATTGGCATGTATTTTAGGATCACTGTTAAAGCTATAAAAAAGATTTACTAGGGAAGGAATGGATCCAAAAACCCTAAAGGAAGGAATATGTTACTTGTGTGACTCAGTGTTACAAATGGACTCACTTAATACTAGAATCTTATCTATTTTAAAGTTAAAAAAAAAAAAATGCAACTTTAACTTTTTTTAACAAGAAGTTGTCCTCATGTCTCTTCATCTGAAACAATGAAATTACTTATTGTATTATTGTCTTTTGCTATGATTTTCATTATTACTATCAAAGACATACTTTAAGTTAATTATTTAATAATTATGAGAAGTTGACCGACTGTAATTGTAAATCAAAATTAAGTAACATACCTTCATTGTGTTGTTCAGATGTACAGTGAGACTGTGATTAATTCTCAGTTCTACCTACAGTTGTGTATGCGCGGATTATAGCTGGAAACCTTGCACATGTGCTAGTAGGATAAGCTTGAGGATTTGTAAGGTGAGAGAGAGGGAAGGCACGTTATTCTGAGGATGTTTTGAAACAGTAATGCTTTGTTCTGAGTTTACAAGTGGGTCAAATCTTGAAACTTGAGAAGAAGAGTTTAGGTTAAGAAAGCTTTACTTTTGAAACACTTGAGGAAAAAGCAATTTGCTGGTGAGTTTTTGAAAGAATTTTTCTGTTGTTCTTTAAAAAACATAAAGACTATTTTTGTTTTTCAACTGAGAGGTATAAATAATCAAGTTTTATATATATCAAGATTTGATTAGAATCTACTTTCTATTATAATGTTGATTGCTTGATTACCTCAATGTAAAAGTTTCTGTAGCTGATATTTCTGTTGGGCTTGTGCAATGGCATAGAGGCATTTTCAACTATTAGCCTTCCCTAGGGTTCTTTTCAGACAAAATGTTATGCATCAGCTCTTATTTGAATGTAAGCCTATTGAATAGCATTCTCTACTCTGCCAACTTGGCAGCAAGTTTTCCCGCTAATAAAAGAGGTTACCCCAGATAGAGATCCCAGATGTGCCTGAACTACTTTTATTAGGACTATGGAGGGGCTCAGTGTTTCCTTCTAACTGTTTTCAAAAAAGGTGTGGGCTTGCCTTCATAAGTGCCTAAAGAATTGTATTACATCACTGGATTTTTTTTTCCTTAAAGTGAATAAAACATTAGATGTGTTAGCACAGAACACAGTTTAGGAAATACTGATGTTCATTAGGATAAATGCCTTTTGTTCCAGTGGAAATCTTGGTTTGTTTCTACTAAATTCTCATGAAAAAGAAAACACTGCTGTTTAACACTGAGTTAAAAATACCTTTATACCTTTGCATATTAATGAGATGTGGCCTATGAGTTTCTTGATTATGTCAGTTATTCTCTAAAACTATTTTTTTTGCTGTGTAGAATTTGTATTGTACTTAGTGATAAATCCAACTTATTGATTGACTGATAGAGACTTCTTGTAGTTTGAATTTGCTAATATCAGTGGGGTTTTTTTGTTTGGTTTGTTTTGTTTGTTGTTTGTTGTTGTTTGTTTTTTTAAATAGGCATTCAGAATTTCTCCATGCTATACAAGAAGTAGAATAAACTTTCTGGGGTATTGAATAAATAATATAGTTTGTTAAACTTACTGTTTAACAAATACTGAAATTGTAAATAATATGTTTACCGTCTTAAATCATAATCTTTATTTTCCTTTCAAGGCCTTTCTTTTGAAACCTTTATCACTGTCAAAATATGAATAGAGAAAACAAGGTTTTAATTAAGAGAATTAAAAGAATTCATTGCTTTGTTTTATTGTTCATCTTATTAATAAATTACAAAAAAAATGTATGATGCTGTAATCTCTGGTCATGTCCCCGGTTGATTTTTATTGTAATTGCATCAGATATAAAAATAACAAAACTGCACAGTGGATTAATTTAATAGTGAAACACATGACAGTATTCCATTTCAGATTTTCAAAAACAGGGTTTGATTCAAAGACTCCCATTAATTTCAATGGGCTTTGGATCAGGCACAGGGTTAACAGCTTATTTTTCAAACAACTAGAAAGAGGTGTAAATGTCAAAGGTGATAGTTATACTGTGAATTCCATAAACTACAAAAAAACATTACTACTAAAGCTCTAGTTTTCCTTAGTTTAACAGCTTCTATGAAAACAGTGTTAATAAGTATATCAGGAACAGTATATAATAATGAATCAGATACATTAAATAACCTTTAAAACATCTTTTATATAATAATTAGAAAGTTAAAAGTAACTTAAAATCCCTAACTTCTCATGCTGTGATGTAAATTGTATTTTTTTTAGGTTCCAAATTCAAAGAGGGAAAACTGATCCGACCAGTTACAAGAGCCTGGGGGACTGTTTTAGGACTATTTTCCAGAGAGAAGGGTAAGAGTATATGTTTTTAAAATTGTCAATTTTATGTGACCTTTTTTAATCACCTATTTTCCAGACATTAGATCCTCTTTATATTCCACCCTTTCTGCAATTGCCAGAATTTGGCAAACATATAGTCTTACATAATGAGCACAATTTGCAAAGTCCTAACATTACTCACGCTTACAATACAAAATTTTGCTATTAGGATGTGTTTAAAAAACTGTGATACACAGCTATGCAGAGATACTTGAACAAACTCTGCCTCAGTACTGGGAGCGGGATGGCCACATCAGTGCAGTTCAGTATCTTGGTTCTTATATCTTGTTTTCTGAACTAGTTCAGTCTGAGCCTGAGTTCAGAGGAGTACTTGTTTCCAACCTCTGATGAACTGGTATTCCCAGTTAGCTGTGGTAGGCAGTGTTTCTAAGACCTGTGTGAGTAAAATTACACAGCTTTTCAATTTGACAGAATATGGAAAAGGATTTATGGTTCTTAGTCACCTGAATCGAACTGGATTTAGAAGGTTACACTGTTCTGAGCCAGAGCTCTTCTAAGGGACTTGGGCTCTGATCCAGAGAGGCATTTAAGTACATGCTTAATTTTATGTGCAGTCCTGTTAAAGCTGGTGAATGTAATGGGACTGATCACATGCTTAAAGTTAAGCCTGTTATCCACAGGAGCTCTTTGGGAGCTAGCCTTTAATCAAAGTAACTCTAATTAGTCAATGCCAGTTTTGAGTAGCTGGCAGGCTTTCCATAACAACTTTGTAAATGCAACAGCAACCAGTATTTTGTCCATATATTGACCAAAATGGAATTGTGATCATATATAATGGCATAGATGCCACATATAGAAGCAGCAGAGGTGCAGCAGGGATCAGACTTCTTGTGTCTACATGTTGTACTGGTAAAACATAAGAGAGGCCAGCAGTGAAAATGAACTAGACCAATATTGTTTCTTGTAGAGAGATTTAGCTAAACTACCTTACATAAGTACACAGATAAAGAACTAGGTGGTTTGAATTGCTAAAGTAGAGAGAGTTGTAGAGATGTTTCACTAAAGTTGCAAAGAGAGGAAGTTGTCATGTTTCCCCTTATTTGTCAGTTAGAAACAGAATGTCACATTAAAACAGTCATCAGTAGTAAGCACAAGGGGAAAAGGAGGAGAATTTCAGATACAATATAATCTTAAACTTTGGCTAAAAATAAACAAAAGTAATCAACTAATCCTAACAAACTTCTCTGAATTCTTGAGTCTGTTATTCCAACCTATGCAAATTGTCCCATTTCTGAAGCTAGCTGATTATGACACTTTGGGGGAAGCAAGAGAGATGACTGCAAAATCTTTAAGTTAGTGGAAATCTTGAACCTAAATTGAATTATTTAGAATTCAATTCTTGAACCTCTCCTTGGGTGATCACAAAAATATGCAGAATAGAGCACTAAGAAAGGACTTCATATTTAGATACCAAGCAAATAAAAACAATATATGAGGTGTCCAGATTCAGGTGTGAACTAGGAGAAGGGTAAAAGAAATTCTTTTGTGTCCCTTGTTTATTGCATATTGGCTAGCCCCAAATAAAATCCCCTTCAGCACTTTTTACTGATTTTCAGAGAGATCCAATTCTTTTTATACTGACTATATAAGGGATTTATGCACCTCTCTCCAGCACTCAGAGTTGCCTACTGCCATATGTGACTTTACGTTAAGCTGATAACAAAAAAAAATCATGAAATAAGGGAACATGTCAGAAAAATAAATGTTACTAGTGGACTGCACCTGAAAATATTTACATTTGAGAATAGTGCTTATGCTCTTCTGTAGTAACATTTTCAATAATAGCAACTATGGTGAGCTAGAATGTCTAAGCCCAGTTCAGACAGGTAAGATATGTCTAAAGCCTTAATTTTTTGACCTTGTTCAGGTTATATGAAGAATAGATTTGGGGGATTGGCCTAAAGTTTAATTTGCTGCAATCTCTCTTACTGAAGACTGACCAGTCTTATGTTACTGCAGCATTATAGTAACAATCTAGTGATTTCATGACAAACTGCTTCATTGGAAATGGTGGCCAGGATTTCTTTAACCATCACTCTGATTTTCTCTGTGTTATAAGGAGAATTGCAGATAAAATATTTCCACTAATAGAATTCTGTCCTTTTCAAAGAATACGAGGTCTCCTTTATCTTCACAAAACAATAAAAGTTTCTTAAACAAAAAACACAGGAAAAAATAAAAAGCCTCTACAAAAGCTCCCCTCCCCCACCTCCCAAACTTTGAAGAGTTCTTTAGTTGGAAATAAATATTCTCCACAGGGAATTAAAATCTTCAAAGAATGATCCATCCCTTGAACTCTTTTCTTGTCTTACAAGAAAACAGGAGCCACAAAACATAAAATTTAATTGAGACTCACTAAAGGAAGGGTCAGTCTAGCATAGCATTAGAGGTGGCATAGCTGTCTATTAAATGGAGTTAGGAGTATCTACTTCAGGACTTTTGCAGACTTGCGTTGGAACCTTCCAGTCACTTCCAGTTGCGCAGGGACTGCAGCTCTGTGAGTCCTCTCCTGTGGTGACCAACCTTTGTTTAGCAGTATTTGTTAGGAACTTTGCATCTGAATTTCTCTGGTTTCACTTACGAGATGCTGTATGTATTGACAGATCTTTGACAGCAAAGGTAAAACCACCAGGAGTATATCTGTTTATTGAAGAGTGACAGCTTTACAGCTAACATAAAAATAATCTGATGTTTATTGGGGAAAATGTTTGGATAGAGGATTACCTGCAACCATTAACAGAGAAAGCTTTTCATTCTTTTCAGGTCCTACAAATAAGGACCTAAAAGGTCCTTAGAGGTCCTAAGGGATTGATCATGTTTGTTGACCAATGTTTGCATTGTTGCCATTTTTTTTCACTGCATTTGTAATCACTCACTTCTTTGATAATGACTTAGGTTTGAATAGAAAATGTCAGAAACCAACAGCTGAATGTACATGTTGCATAACAGTCTAGCTGAATGTATATGTTGCATTTATATTAAAGACACATGGTGTTATCTCATATTAGGAATGGAAATTATGCCCATCTGCACTATCTTAATTTAGAGTTGCACTAAAATGATGGATACTGTTATTTTGGGTCTGTAAACAACTTTGTTCATATAAACTTAGATTTTCATGAGCTCATAATTTTAACAATAAATGTTCTGGCTTACAGTTGGCTTTTTTGATAGGCACCCAGTCAAGTGCCTGTTACTTTCTCATTCATTGTTTAGCTTGCCTGAAACAGAAAGAGTAACAGTGTCCTGGTTTCCAGTTTTGAAACTCAACATTTGAGAAAGTTACAGTTTAAAGGGTTGTTAGCTTTTCTTAGACCTAGATGGCCCTGGGAAAATACAAAACATAATAGTCATTGATCATTTGAGACCTCATTACTTCTGCTGAGTTATTTGATTATGAATGCTGAATTTGGTTTGGGAAGGAACAATTACCTCCTAATAAAAAAGCCCAATAAGCTTTATAACTATTTCTGTCTTCTTCTCAGCATTGCCTCATACTCTCATACCATTCTCTTATACCTATAAGTGCCTGCCTGTATGACCACACACCTTTCTTTTAATAAGCAGCACCCTGACTCATACATTAGTGGGATTAGGCTTTAAAGCTGCACAAAACTTGTCAGCTATGGGTGGAGTAGATGGGAGAACAGCCAAGGCTAAGCAAGAGCTGGATGAATGCTGAGTTGTCAGCAAATGTGCAGAAGCTGGAGGGTTCCTGGCTTATGTGATAACAGTGAGCATTCATTGATTAAGGAATTTGCTAGCACTCTCCTTTGTCTTGCCTCTATTTCTTGTCTGTCTATCATGGTGACAAATGCCTGAAAGACTACAGCAGTGCTCTTGAGACCTGGCTCTCCCAGGTAGCTGCAGATGATGCTCTGCTGCTTCTAATTGCCAACAGGTCAGGAAAGGAGACTTGCAGGATTGCCAGCCCTACAGGCAAGCTTCAGCCTCTGGCACTCACCAGCAGTCATCACCGCCCATTCCTGGGGCCCAGCTGGATGTATGCTCCTCCAGCTGGGCTGAGGAGACTTATCAAAAGGCTGCCAAATAAATGTTATACAAGATACAAATACTTGGCTACCCTGTGCATGAATTCTTCAATGAAATTGCCGACTGGGGAAGTGTGACATGGTCAGTCATGCCAAAAATCCCTTTTCCCAGCTAGCAGCTATGAAGCAGAGATTCATTTCCACTTAGTGGAGACATAAATTCCTCTGGTATCAAAAGACCAGACTTAGGCTCTGACTTAAGTGCTCTGAGGCAAGCAAAAGTGGTAGATTAAGATGTTATTTCCTCCCATAGCTATCTACCCCTCTTTGATTTCTTTTTAGTACTTCATACCAGGAGAGCAGAAGTGAACTTGTACCCATGCTCATTTGCTACCTTTGGGAACCTAGTTTCTTCATATAGACCCACCTGCACTGGCACTTTCAAAGACCTGTGATCTAGCAAACTGAAAGCACATTTTCCGTTTTGCCCACTACTACAGGAACAGTAACTTCCATGTGAACCCTGAGAAAGGGGTCTAGCACTCATACTTCAACAATACCTATACATAGTTCTGTCTCTTTTCTAGCCCTACAGGTCTGCCCTACAGGTCTGCCTACAACCAAATAATGTACAAGTCTTGCTAAAATCATAGAACCATAGAATCATAGAATGGCTTGGGTTGGAAGGGACCTTTCCCACCATAGGCAGGGAAGCCATCAGGTCGCTCAGGGCTTCATCCAACCTGGCCTTGAACACCTCCAGGGATGGGGCATCCACAGCTTCTCTGGACAACCTGTTCCAGTGCCTCATCATCCTTACAGTGAAGAATTTCCTCCTAACCTCTAATCTAAATCTCCTCTCTTTTAGTTTAAAACCATTCCCCCTTATCCTGTCATTATCTGATTGAGCTTCCCATCATAAGTCCCCTTCAAGTACTGAAAGGTTGCAATGAGGTTCCTCTGGAGCCTTCTCGTCTTTAGGCTGAACAGACCTAGCTCTCTCAGCTTTTCTACATAGGAGAGGTGCTCCAGCCCCTTGATCATCTTTGTGGCCCTCCTCTGGACCCACTCTAACAGATCTTTGTTGTGCTGGGTGCCCAATGCGTGGACACACTACAGTGCCAAAATATCTTTCTGTACCTATCCTGATGAATCTGTGTAGACCATATATAGCAATATATAGTATATCACTAATTTTCCTTCTCTTTATCCCACATGTACAATTATTCTGTGGGTCACATTATGCTTTATCAGTGTCTTTGTGACATACTGTTGAAAAAAAAGATCACATTCCCATGTGAAATAATATCATCTGAAACTAAAAATATTATCGAAGCTTTGTAACACCCTATGAGAATTATAACTGAGATTATGAAGGACAGTGTGTTGACTTAAACTGCGAATCTCTATAAAATTTTTGTGGACAAAAATGAGTCTTAGAGTTGAATTTTTGAATACCTGAATCCTGATGCTTGCTTTGCATATCTTTGAAGAAGAAATCTCAAATTTAGGAAATCTAATATTTGTGCATTTTCAGGGAGAATGAGCCTGAAAAATATAGCTGAGGTAATCACAAGTTCTTTTAGTACATAATTTAAAATAACAACTGTTGAATCTATACATTTACTTTCAGAAGTGAGGGACTCCATTTGCTTTGACAATTCTTCCATTCATGAAGATTTTGATATTACAGCCCCTCTACAGGCAAACAGTGGCATTTCTCAGCCATCGCACTCACTTCTGAAGAGTACTTAGTGTGGTTTCTAAGACAGGATTCACGTGGCCTTCTGGGGAACGGGGCTCATGAACCTATGGAGAAAAGAAAAAAGATGTCTTAGCAGACTTCAGCCTCTTGGTGCCACATGGTGAAAGAATTTCAGAATTTTTTTGGGTAATTAGCAGGAGTTCCTTTTTCGTTATCCACAATGTATACATGCAGAGTAATATACTGCATAGCTGTTCTTGATGCCATTTAGTCTAACTTTGTCCCATGCCTTACTCTATATAGACCTATGTGTAATATCATATCATGGTCTTACTATTTTCAGTTTCATTTGGTTGTTTATTGTGGTTTCAAGACATAACATTTAAATAGTGGAAGAGTCCTAGTTAAAATTATCAATTATTATTATAAGACTGCTTTTAAGATTAGAGACAAGGAGGACAGAAAAGTTAACTGACAGATTTTTCCTGATTATTTACTTTAAAATTGTGATTTATACTATGCTTGCAAAGGTTTAGATCAAGTATGGCTACAAAGCAGAGGTCTTTAGTTATGGGAAGGTGATGTGTATTGCAATATCTTAATTAAATTAACATCTGCATTTGATATTTAAACTTTGTCTCATGTCCCAGTAAAGACAGAAAAGATGTCAGGAAATTCTTATCCCTTCTAGTGTTTTAAAATGCATGTATGCATGCATATGCATGCCTATTTGTAAAATATTCATACATTTACTTAGTCTCTTAGTAGACAAAACTTACCCAGTTCATAATCCAGTGAAGTTTTGCCAACAGTCCCAAGTGACTCCGGATGCTTTTTGCAACATTAGTCAGTCATGAGAAGAAGGAAAAAAAAAATAAAATAAAATAAAAAAATAACATAAAAACTGCTCTTTTAATCTCTAGGTCTCAAAATGCTCTACAGAAGAAAGAAGTATCGTTATCTCATTTATCTCATTTATGCAGATGGGGATACTGGGGTTTAAGGTGCCAGGCAATAGACAGGAATATGAACACAGATGTTTGTCATGGAGCAGACTGATACTGGGTAATTTGTTTGCCCCACAGTAACATGTTAATATCAGAGCTCTGAGGAACATGTGTGTTGGACATAAAATTGCATTCTTTCATTTAAGCTCCTAATTCAGAAGGGGTCTGAAGACTTTTGGCAATCCCTTTTGTGAGGTGGTTTGTCCAAGGTCATACACAGAGCTAGTGGCAGTTTTAAGCCTGTAGGCAGATATCCTGACTGCCAGACTGGTGCCCTGTTCAATGGATTGCACTGTCTGCAGATAGTCAGCAGCATTTACAGTGATGTTACTGTCATCAGGTTTTCATCATTCTACTCAGGCAGGAATTCTCTGTTCCTCACTGTAGGTTCCCTACCCCCATCTTCATATGTTAACACTTGAAAACATAAGAAATGGCTCTGGAATGTGAAAAACTTTTATTCCCAGTTTTATGTGTGTAGCTTTCTGAAATACAATGAGGTTGCACTGGTGTAACTATCGGCAGCATTTTGCCAACCACATTTTTATTACTGATGGAAGGACATTTTACTTACAACATTTGATCTGGTATATATGGCAACAGAGTAAACAAGGACACTTAGGGAATCACTTATGAGAATCAGCTGCTTTAAAGATGAAGTGCATGTTCATTTATTTCCCAATATGAACAGAACAGAACACAATAAAATTATGTAAATCTTATAAGCACCTTAGTCATAAACAAGCCAGACATTATCTGTCCTTAGTCGTTACTGTTTGCTGTGGCCACTGGAATGGCCAGTTTACGCTTGTTAAGTGTCTGGTTTGTATTTTTTAAAAGTTCAGGTTGTATTTTTTATGTTTCCAATTTTTTCACCATCAGTTTGTTTTAATCTGAAAGCTATGATTCCTTGGGTGTCTGTGTGTTCTACTAATGCAGCATAAATTCAACTCTTTATATTACTATATTTATAACAATAGCTCCTATGGGTTCAGTTTGGAATTATATGACTGCATTATAAGATTACAGTAGTAAGGGGATACCTACTAAAGGTTATTTACAATCTATCTTTATCTACTCTAGTTAGCAAAATAGCAGCAGACTTTTAATTTTTATTCCTTATGATTTGAACATTCAGGAATATTTATCATTTTACCAATTTAGGTTCCTGCTGCATTCAGACGTATTAGTCATTTTGTTTAAAGAGATCAAAGTAATAATTTCATGTTTTTAAAAATCTCCTGTTAGCCTACTGTATGGAAAATATTATACTGTGCTGCATCACTGTACTTTCTGAACATGTTTATGTTCTCTGAGTGTGAAGAACGTAACTGCCAAATTTAGTAGACCGGGAAAATGGCCGTGAATGCCTCCTGCTTCAGCAAAGCAGCTCAGCACGAGGGGCTGCAGTGTTTGGCAGCTGTGACTGGGACGTTCCCAAGCAGAGGCTTGTCCCTGGGGCCTCAGCAGGGGCAATTTTGCCCTGCATGGGACCGTACTGTGGGGCTACAGCCAAGCCCCAAGCCCACGGCACTTGGAGAGGTGGGCTCCAGGCAGAAAGCGGGCAGCCAAGATGCTGAGCAGAGAGCCATCTAGGGTTGGAAAGCAGGGAAGGGCTCACACACCCCACTCTGTGAGTGTTGCCCATCTGTTTCATTGGCTTACCCAGAGCTGTAACAAAATTCTCAGCTAGCGCAAAGCTTTTAGGTGGGGAACCAAAAGAATACCAACAGTAGTCACAGCTGAGGCTGCATATCCTCTGAGTGAAGATTTAATGCATTGGTGTTTTAAGATTAAGAGGCTGAATTCTGTTAAGTCATGCATCTGGATCATGCTGCTTCTGGGGGATCTGTGCCTACACAACTTTCTTGTTCCAAAATGGCATGTATATGCTGCCATCAGAATCGCCAGGACTTAAACTTGTATTTAAAAGAGCAGAAACAGCTTTTAGCCCTGACAGAGGATCAGAGTTTTCTCAAACCTGAACCCCATGCAAAGCTGTCATGCTCAGCTGCAAGTAGATAAAAGAAACTGAAATCCATGCACTACACTCTTTCTTATCAAAGGTAATAGCACTGAAATCTGATCATGACATTGTCAGTAGTCAGCTGTCAAAATTAACTGTGTGTCTGTTATGCAAATCTAGCCATTAATGGTTAACATTTCATAAACATAATCACAATAGCATATGCACATTCAAATACAAAATTAATTTCAGTTATATGTTGAGGTTCTTTTAAAGGCAAATTGTTTATTTCTCCATGATTTGTGATTCTAGTAGCGATTAATTGTTAACCTATTCCTTAAAAGAAAAATTCCACTGTATCAAGGGAAAAAACAGTGACCAGAGAACAGATAAATCACTTTTATATGCTTGGAACAGCTGACTTTACACTTTTATTACATTGTTTGAAAAAGCATCTTTTCATCTGGAAGGAATCAGTTTAAAATGTGATTGTCAACACAACTAAAGCAGCTTTCTGTTTAAAATGGCTGCTTGTGAAGCTTAGAACTATAGCTTTGCCAAGATTTTCTTTACAGACATTAGTTACTAGGACCAAGAGATTTTAGATGGGATGTTCACAGGAAATACCTGGCAGACAGCGTAAAATGCAAAGTAAAGCATTTTTATTTAGGTTGTAGGAAACATGTATGTGAAAATGAGCAGCAGCGTTTCAGGTCAAAAGCCTTCTTTTAAAAATAGAAGTCTGTAAGTTGTAAATTGAAGGGGAAAAAAGAAAAAAATCCAGATCAATTTTTTCATGTCTTGACCTAACTAATCAGACAACATTTATTTAGTATATTTCTATTGACTATATTTAATATTTATTTATAATGGCACAATTATACTGCTCTCTAATCAGCATGTCTTTACCTCATCTAACAATTTTCTTCACTTGTTACATCTGAAAGTAAAGCTTTGTCTCTTTTATGCCAATCCTTCTGATTGCTGTAATCCTCATTTGTTTATTTATATGTAATTCTGCTTTATTTGAATCCCTCTAGTATTTAATCTCTAAAATATGCAAACAAAAATTCTATTCTGAAGTACTGCATTCAGTGATAAAATATTTTCACTCCTGGAATAATTGTGCTTTACACTATATAAATTTGCTCATAATTTTAACTGTAAATAATGAAGATGTAAGACTATTACCTATTAGAATATGTAGACTTTTTTTTTTTTCAATATGCATCATTTTCATGTTTTTGGGGCAGTTTAGATATAAGATTTTTATAGCATTTTTATTAACAAATTTGTATTATGCAAATGAAAATATAGGTATTCTCCATTTTTTTCCTACTAAAGTACTTTAGCTCTTTTCTTTTTTAATGTTGGAAAGTGAGTAGCATTTTAATGAGAAAGTTTTAAAATGCATTTTTGTTAGGAGGAGAAGCTTTCCCTGGCAGCCATCTCTGTTGCTGAGATTCAGAGCTGCCGATGCAGCAGTAAGTGCTAGGTACACCAATCATTCCTCTCGAAAACCATCACCAACTGCTCTTCTGTTTGCAATATTCTTTACCCAATTTGAAGGCTTTCTGTGTGCCATGCTTCACATTCTGAAGGAAATTTAGTAAACTAATTGCTGAGAATATCTATGCTTGACAATGGAGGAGGAACTGTTCATCTAAATCAATGCAAAAACTCCAAACAAAAAGGCAATGTAAATAGCTATGAATATTTGACACTTATGTGCAGATTTTCCATGGAATGCATCTTAAATAAAACAAGGTAAAATGGGGAATTAACATTACATATGGAAATATTTTAGAAGAGTATATTTTCTGTATAATGCTAACTCATATTTCAGGGCACATTGCAATCCATATGACTCTGAGAATCAAACTGTGAAAAATAAATAGTCTGCTGGACTGTCATGCCATTTGCCTCTCTCAAGAAAATAAAATTCTAAATACATACGATGTGGGCTTTTTAGCTTTCACATTCTTTGTTTATGCAATTTTACTCACAGTCAGCTGTTTTTACCACATAAATAAAAACTTTAATGCAGTGCAAATAATTTTCTTTGATTGTAAAAATGCCTACATCATGAGTACTGTTTGTGTAACATGCTGCATCTTCTTACAGGAGTCCATGCATATAAGCACAGAAGTGTACAGTTGCATTCTCTTTCTATCTAGCATGGAAAGTTCCTTTCATGGTAAAGCAGGCTGACACTCCATAGTAAATTTCTGAAGCTTTCATGCAGCATATGGGGCAGTAACTCTAACTGAAAGATTGGCTCCAGTTATGAATTCCCATGTGAATGGGAATTCATAGAAATTCATAGAAATTCCTTTTTTTTTTTTTTTTTTTTTTTTTTTTACAGTTTGCCTTCACTGTTTGTTTGTTTTTGCATATTTTGTCTTTGCCTGAACTTGTGTATCCACTGACTATTAGGCACTGGGTGTCCTAAATTCATCAAGATTTTTCAGGCATTCTTTTAATCTGATAAATGGATTTTTCCATAATAAATAGACACTTCTTCATCATAGGAATTTGGTAGCCAAAACTATACAATCACTGTTCTCTGTAGTAGTTGAACTCCATGGCAGGAAGAAATACTTCTATGCTCCAGATTATTCCTAATGTATGTGCAGGCTCAGATTACTTACTACTAAAACATTTCTTAATAAAAGTTATTTTTTTCATTCTTTGAGTCCCTCATAAAATAATTTTATATCTTGATTTAACAAAAGTCAAGTTTCAACCGATGTATTTTATATGAAAATAAAAAATCCACTCATTTCTTCAAGTAAAAATAGAAATTCAAATAGTCTTCTGCATAAAATACCTTATCAAAAAAAAAAAAAAAAATCCATCAATATTTCAAAAGCGTATTTTTACACCATTTTTATTGGGAAATGCTGTCTATCTCTGGTATGAATTATCATTTAGCCTATAGGTAATAGTTATTCTTTTGATTGTTACTGTGATTTAAAAGAGTCAATTTTATGGTTAAAAGTAAAATATCAACTAATACGCATTTGAGCCTTTGTTTTAAAGTAGTCTTGCATAACATGTCTCTACCTTTGAAAATACAAAAAAAAAAAAAAGCATAATATTCAGATTTGTATATGTTTATTAGTTTAAAACATATTAAACTAT
The DNA here is from genome assembly GCF_963932015.1 of Anas acuta. Classification (NCBI taxonomy): domain Eukaryota; kingdom Metazoa; phylum Chordata; class Aves; order Anseriformes; family Anatidae; genus Anas; species Anas acuta. Next base: position 25,585,948 of record NC_088983.1, read on the forward strand.
TTCATCTCATTTTTTATCTTTTCTTCATAAATTAAATTTTTAAACTAATTAAAAATCCCTTTTAAATTTTTTTGTTGTTGTTTAAAAGTACATAAAAAGCAAACCAAAACCTTCAGTTACATTTCAGAAATGCTGTGGATATTAAATATAGTGTTATGATTTTAAGAAAAATAAAATGTCTCCACCAGGATTTCAACAGCTGATATTAATAATTTGTAAATAATAAATATTTTTCAAGGCTGTAATAATATTTTTATACCTCTAGAATTTTAGACTTCAACAGAACAAGAAAATTAAGTGTTTTTATACAAATAACAGTTTTCATAGGCTTTCTCAGAAAATGTATAGTAGTAATTTTATCTAGTGTTGCATTACAAAAAAAGTTAAAGGGATTTAATTTATTCACGAGAAGAATTATAATGGTGTAAAAGATGAAAAAAAAGAACTAGTGAGCAGTTCCACACTGGAATAGTTAGGAGTCCTTGAAAAATGCTCAGAATCGATTGAAAAAAGTTGCCCTCAGCATCCTGTTGAAGGGTACAGGAAAATGCAGTTTTAGAAGTAAGTCTTTCTCAGTTACCATGAGGGAATGCCTGGTATTTTGTCTTTCTACTGAAAAGGATTGGTTTTCCCTTGATTGTCATCAGTTTGCTAGGTTGTCCTGCTATTTAAGCTATTAAAGACTGGTGTGCTGCTTGGTCTCAGGTGATCCATAAAAAGGAATGAAGGCTTGGGAAGGTAAACCATCACCAGACTGGCTCGGTGTCTCAGCCTTCCATGACGGAAGCTCTTTGTTAAGAATTGTTGGCAATTGCAGCAGTTTCCAACTGAAGATAAAGAGCCAGCGTTCTCAGATAATGCCCTCGATCACACACCTGATGACAGACTCCTGCATGCAAGTTTTTTCAGGTGCTATGTTTGCTCAGTAATCCTTCGGTGCCAATCTTTTCTAAATGGTGAGCAGGTCCCGTCAGTAATGGACATCAGCCATTGAGCTTGTAATATTTGTCATATATCAGGTTACGGCTTTGTTGCTGCAGTGTGATGAATGGATGCTGTTATGCTTAAAGAATATAAAGAAGTGCTATAAATTTAGCAGTCAGTACTAAATGAGTTGCTACTTTAAGGGCCTGATTCACATCCTTCTGAAATCAATGGAAAGTATGCTGTTGACTTTATGGTCTTTGTATCAGGCCTTTAATTTTCTTTGTTTTTTAAGAAATGGAATCCAAGGCTGTCATTAAAATAGTTTCCCATTTTTCACTCTATATGGTTTTACACCTAAGTAATAATTTTAATATAAATCTTATACAAGATTATATCCTACGCAAGTTTATATCCTACACAAACAGTTTGATTAAACATGGAATCATACAGACAGTTGATCACAGAACCTGATAGGTCACACATGAAAGAATCAAAACAGAGGGCATTAAAAAATTGGTAACATTTTGAGCTGTTAAAAATGAATACAGTCTTATATCTTTTTTTTTTTTTTTTCATGATCTTAGTTATTCCTATATCAGATTTTGAAGACAGCTATGTTTTTATGCTTCACTTACTTGTTGACATTATTCTGGAAGTTATTCTGATTGAAGATAATGTTAAAAAATTATGATGCATCTGTCCTTGTTCAAAGTCTGAACTGTGTTTCATGTGAATTTTGTGAGAACTTCACATAGAATCCATAGCATTTATAATTTATTAAAATCCTTTCTGGCGACAAAAAAAAATAATGAATTTCCTTTTTATATTCCAGGACATAAATAAAGCTAGTACATGTGAGAAAACAAGACCAGGTACAGCTCAAAGATATGCAAGATTTAGACCTTGTTTGTTGCTAGCTTTGAATGTACAAAAATTTAAGTTGTTAATTCTAGCCACATCCATAAACATTCTGTGTAGTTGCTTACCTAAAATTTAGTATGTTTTCTACAGCAACTCCTATTTCAAATGACATAATAGATACTCTGCTTCTGGGAGATACATATCTCATTTACTGTAAGACTGTCATCTTACCATAATATAGACAATAACATAGGCTGCTTAAATGTAGATGCATATTTTTAATTGATAAATAATCCCCTGAAGTTCAACCCATAATTACCATAAAATTCCTAGTTTCATACTGAAGGTAGTGGTAGTACTATAAAAAGATTTACTCCCTCCCATTATTTATATATGCTCTCTGTTTATATTATATATCGTTTGTGCTACCATGGAGATGATCTAAATCAGATACAAAGAAGAAAAGGAAAATAGAAGCTGCAAAAGATAAAAAAAAAAAAAAAAATAGAAAAGGGAGCAGGCAGGAGAAATACACTGAAATGTCTGTAGTTTCATGAGTTAACACTGAGAGACCTCCTCTAAGAAATACATTCTTAACAGATATTTGACATAGACAAAATCTGGGAAGCTGTGGTTCTTGGAGGAGCGAGAGTTTCATACCAGAAGATGACACAAAAATAGTACAGGAAGAATAAAAACTTCCCAAAGTGGACTTGAAAGAGTACAGTGTAAGATTAAGACAATCTGAAAACTGGAATAAGTTTTTTTGGTTTATGTAAGCAACAGGATTTATTTTTCAGTAGAGGGGAAAAAAAAAAAAAAAAAAAGGCAAATCTGAATGCAGATTACTCAAAGTGCTCCAGTCCTGGCTCTTACTGCTTAGATTATACAATTCATTTTAAACTCCATTTTCCTAAAAAAGAAATCGAGGATCTTTGACTAGTACGCACTGCTGCTGCTTACCTACTCCTTAGAACATTCCTTGATTCCTTCTGTGCTGGGTAGGTCATTTCATTCAAAATGAAGCTCATATTACCTTTCAGAGCGTAGCACGTAAATTTGCTTCTGTCCTGCTGTGTGATCATTATAGTCTGCAGTGTCGTGGGCTCTGTATAAACGCTATACTTTTCCACATTCATTAGTGACCTGTAAAATTATTTAGCAAATTCTTCGACACTACCTTTCTAAAACTTTTCTGTCATGTTGCTCAAACCTGTGTTTAAGACAACATATTAAATTACACGATTTTTAATTTTAGTTGCCCAAGGTTTTAAGACATCCAGCATGGAAAGCAGAATTTAGACACCTATAATTCTGTCATACAAGTAGTATACATACAATGTGCTAACAGGTGTCTAACAAGCCTTTCTTCATGGAAATTGTTTAAAATTGTTTAAAATTTTGATTCAGGTAAGATTGTTTAGGCAATATTTGAAATGTATGGGCTAGTCATCATCTATTATACAATTTTTCCTAATAATTTTTTTTTCTAAAAATTGCAACTCTTTTCACTTGTGACAAGTCTTGTTTTTAATCTTAGAAAGAGTTTTCATTGTCATAGTGAATGTTGCAGATAGCAATGATAAAACCTGGGGATGTTCAGTAGCATTCCAGCTAACCTTGGATGTCTACATCTTAAGTGATGCATAACCAAAGTTTCTGCTTCTGTGACCTGAGACCACCTGATAAACACCTGTGAGTAGACTATCTCTCACAGGAAGAAGATAATTATAAAGTATTAAATAAGTGCATGTGCAACAACAAAAATATCTAAATGATGCTGCTTGCCCATCACTGAAAAACAGATGAGCTAAGAATTCTGTTAGCCTTCAGGGTCTGCTGCTGACTTCATATGGGTGCCTGATAATCATTTCATTAGAAAAGAAACTAAATTAAGCACCTGTTTAGCAAATCTTTGAAAGCATCCTTAAAAGTGTAACACAAGATCTGCTTTGTCCTTAGAGCCTTCTATGATGCTTGCTTAGCAGCCAACCCAAGATCATCCTACACAGGGGATACTTAGGTGATAAAGCTGCCCAGAGTGGTGCAATAAGGAAGGAGTCATGGTCAGAGCACCACTACACATGTACATATTTCTACAAATTCAACCATGCCAGACCCCAAGGGGACAAAGGGCAAAGTGTTGCAAGCTAGGGTGTGGACAAGGCCCCAGGATTTGGAAAAGGTGAGTAGAAAAGCCACTGGAAAGCAGCTTTGTGAGTTGTTTATTAATAAAGCTACTTATAAAACCAGTCCTGCACAGATATATTTTAACTACACCAGGAAATCTGTACCAATGATTATGGCGTCATGAAAACTGATGCACTATTCCATGAGCAACCTATAAGAACCTGTTTTTCCAAAATGTGATTATTCTTTTATTTTAGAAAATCAAAATTAACCCAAGTTAAACTATTGTTTTTGGATCATACCAGAAAGCTTGGATTTTAAAATGATGAGACAAATAAAAAAGTTATATCCAGAAAAAAAAAAAAAAATCACCTAAGCCTAAAACTTACATTGTAAGAAAGTTCACTCTGTTGCCAGGTGGAGATACTTGATAGGCTCAATCCATTTCTAAGGATTTGTATACCATGTCTAAAACAAACCCTTATGTAAAGTATGTTTGTGCTTCGTACCTTGTTTTTGAAAAATGATACTCTAAAATATTTTCCTTTATGCAGTGGAGATTGCTACTTCTTCTGTACCCAAAGAATCCAGACCCTTTGCTAAAGTATGATCTACCACCATTTTACAGACTCTTCGCATAGTCATAGGGGAAGGAGAGTAGAGATGGTAACACTCATTTCACATTTCTGTTCGAACTTTGTGTACTTAAAGATGTGTTTGTCCAGAGATCATGGCCTGTGATTCTGTGATTGTGCATCTGGATGGAAGTGTCATGGCTTCTAATTGTATTCCTTAAACTCTTCACGGCAATAAGTTTATTAAAGAAATCCCTTGTGGATATGGAAAAGGGGAATTGAACCTGACTGTTAAGAGAGGTAACCAGTTCCTCCTGCCATTTTCCCTGCAAAATAGTAGGTGGTTGTCTTCTTGATTGTTAGAGAAGTCAGTGTCTCTTTTTGAGGGATGATTGTGAACCATGAATCATAAATGAAAGAAATTGTTTCCCATGGTGCCATATACACAGCAGTAAAACTTGGGATATTAAAGTTTCTGTAGATGCCATGAGTGACCACTAAGCAAAGTGAATCTGAGTCCTGCAGTACCACATGCATGGGAAGCTTATCATTTGCAGCCCCATCTCTGCTCATGAAATAAAGTTCTCCTCTGCTTGTTTAAAAAAGCTGTCTGTTAGCTTGAGTCTGTAGAGTTCCATCAGCCTGTTTCTCACCCAGCATTGCAACACCTCAGGTACCTGGGGTTACAACACCTTTGGTAGTTACAGCATCCTGAATTATTTCATCCTCGCTTCTCCCCCAGCATCCCCTGGGAAAATGGACACTGTAAAAGCTCAAGTGTGCATGTCTACCCAAAGCTGTAGTGAGCAGGAGCTGTGATCAGAAAGCAGGCGGGATGTCTTGCCACAGACTTTCCACTTTGAGAGGCTATGGCATGTTATGTTATTGTCCCATAATATATTATAGTTATTATAATATATATATATAATATTGTCCCAATAAGAGTTTCAGTGTTGGACTCAGGTTCTCTGTGACTGAATAATGAAGGACTTGAGGTTGATGAACCACAGCACAGGGCATCCAGTCTGTAAGTAGTAAAGTTTGGGATGCTGTGGAGGTGCCCCAGCATAGTGGGACTTGGGAGGGAGGAGTCCTGGAAACCAAGATACCAGGTCTGCAGAAGCTGGCGGTGGGGACTGCTGCAGCAGGGGAAGCATTTACAGCCCCTGAAGAGGAATTTCTGTTTTTGCTGGGAAAGAAAACACACTGTAAAAGCAGATCTGTGCTGCAGGGATAGCACTGACTGTAGAAGTAAAGAACAGTGCCTCTTGCCAAGTTTTTATAGACATCATTGCTGAGGCAGTGCAGCAGCATCTCTGCTTATTTTGCTAGCACGTGCATGCAGCCTGGCATGGTTTTAAAAGGATACAGGGCTTTAGTTCCCCATTAGCATCCCCTGGGACAGTGCTGGCTCATGTGCAGCGTAATGAGCGTGGTCCACTACTGTACAACTTGACCTGATTTCATCAGAGTTGCATCTGCAGCTGCACCTTTGCTGAGATACATAGTAGGTGTCTACATAACTTTTAACCTAACATTTTATTGTTCTGAAATAAAGAAAGATCCATTACCTCAGACTTCATTCAAATTAGGCTGTGGCATATGTTTTGGAGTCTTTTAGGCACCAAGTAGTAAATTGAAATACAGGAAAGTTATTTGAGACAATTTCTGTTTCCTGTTTTTTCATGTTTGACCTGACTTATGGAGAACAATTAAATTTGAAACAGGCATTTATGATAGATCCAATCTAGTTGTAAGTACTTTTTGGAACAGTTTTGTCTTCCTTTTACAGTAACGTGCTGATGTTTATATTTGTGTTTTATTATTGGAAGAAGGACTTCAGACATGCCTGATAAGAATGTGATCATTAGTGCTTTGAGTACTCACAGGAAAAGCATTCAATTAATGTGGAAAAAAAAGAGTATAAGAAACTTTGAACATTTCTTTAATTGATTATTTATGCATTTTTCACTAGAAGTTAACCACAATCTTTTTTCAAAAGATTATTCTTTTTTGTTCTGAGATTTATTTATTTAGCTGTAGGATTTCCTTAGGCATCTAGATTTTGAACCAGATACTTAGCTTTGACCGTGCACTGCCAATGATGACGACATCAGTTACTGAAGGATATCTGAAATTTTAAGTCAAGGCTACTGAAAGAGAGAGAGAGTGCTTTCATGAGTGAGTAAGCTCATTGTTAATTTCTGTGTAAAGGGGAGTTGTACACAAAAGGCAAATCCTCAGAGGTGGTAACAAATGAGTCCTGAGTATTCACCAGCTTCCCAGCTCACAGTAGAAGTATTTCAGCTAGAATCCAATAAAATATTTACAAACATTTCATTCCATTACTAACTACAATGAAACACTATTTTTGTTCATATCTTAATGTATATCTTTGTTTTAAAAATGCAGCCAATATTGTTCTTCATGATCTTGTACAGCAATGTCATGACATTCCCACAGTGACATTCCTCCCACTGGAGGAATGTATATTTTACTGTAAAAAGATCAACCATTATTGCTTACAGAGTTATGAACTGCACATTCTTGTGATTAGTCATTCTTAAAACAGGGTGCTCTGAGCAGACACTGAAAGGATATCCAATAGATACAGCTTCTCATTTACAGTCCAAACATTCCTTCTGCAATTGCAGAAAAGAAAGAGTCCTTTAAAAATTCCCAGTAGTCTAGGAGTGAATCACTGTAAATCTCACAGACTTCTACGACTAGAATAGAAAGAGTCCTGAGGTTACACCTGAAACAGAGTTTTGGGGAGTAACATATTACATTACTGAATGACTCACTAGGCCAGCTGTGTTTATATATATTGTGCAATTAAAAGTTGGTGATCTTTCTCCTGATAACAATGGAGTATGCTGTACTCTGAATTCACAAGTCACATGAAAAAAAAAAAAATCCAATCTTTGGCCATTGTCCAAAAATGACAATGACAAGTACATGAGCAAGTGGTGATTTGTCTTGCTCAGTCTCTGGAAGACTCTTTTTTTTGAGTTCTGTTATTTACCAAGTAATAGAAATGTTGAGCAATAATCAAGCATAGAGAGCTGACGGTATTAATATAGCATTGACGGACTGGAAACCAGATGGTCTGTCAGATAATGAAGTATTATCTGGCAAGAGATTGTTCCTGAAAGCCAACATCCTCACCTATTTAGCACTCTGGAATGTCGACATATCAGTTACCACATTCATGAGGTGGTATGTGTTGTACTTTAGAAGCTATCCCTAGAAGAGGCTTTTTAATTCAAAATTACTGCCTGATGAGAGGGTAAAAGTGCTATTATTATAGCACAGCTGGATGAGGATAATATATAGCAACATGTGAATCATACATTAAAAATTGAGTTAAAGAGGAAAACATAATAGGCTACATCCTGATTTCTGTCTAACCAAATTTTAGACCAGCACTGCCACCAGAAGAAATGACCATATATGCTGTTTGCCCAGAGTTGTATGTTCCCACTTTGTGCCACGTTCTCCTTTGTGCATTTCTGCACCTGTTTTTGGATCATGGATTGGCTTACTGAGTGGGACAGACTTCTTCCAAAAATGATTTGTATAATCTGTATTGGATATTGTAGCACTTAAAAAGCAGAAAAGGCACCCTTTGGGTCAATTTATTTTATTTAGGTAAATTGTTTTATAGGTGTTGTAAGTGAATAATGCCAACAATGATGGTAAAATGTTCCTCCTCTTAAACACTAGAATATTTCAGAATATGTGTTACTTATCTTGAAGAATATTATTCCAGATTATTTTCTTTGCATCCAATAGCATTATATACCACTTTTTCTCCTTCGGGTGAGCAAAGGAATTCCTAGCTATGATTACAGAAAATAAAAACTTATGAAAATATATGAGAAAACTTATGAAAATAAAAACTGTCTGCAATGGACAGGAGTTTGAGCTGATACCGTGGTCAGCTCATTTTCTATTGAGTAATTGTGAAAGCGTTAACAATGGCTCATTGAATTCAGGCTAAAGTTGTAAACTATGGTCTTTCTGATAACAGTCTTACCAATTCTCTGTCATCTTCTCTTTAATAAGCCATTTTGTCATGTTGCTTTTCTATATTTTACAGTCCGCTTTATGCCAGAATCCCTGCCAGTGACCAGGAAAGTATCTCCAAACACTGGGCCCTGTCTCCACAAGCCTTCCAGCTGCCCTGACTCCTGTGCTCTCTGCTGTGCCTGCCCAGGTGGCAGCTGCAGCAGCTGGGATTTACCCTATTTGCCTCCAACAGCTCTGGCTATTGAGTTCTGGTTGCTCTGTCCTGTCTGCACACTATTCCTTCTTTTCAGATGGCAAAAAGTCTGTGTCCCTCCCTAAGTGATGAGGCAGAGAGGGGGAACCCTTCTGGATTACCACCAGTTTTGTTGTGTGTGTGTGGTTTTTTGTTTGTTTGTTTGTTTGCTTGTTTGTTTGTTTTGTTTGTTTGTTTATTTTAATGCACAGTTGAATATTAGCCCAATCATTTTTCCAGTATGAGACTTCATATGGGCTAAAGTACATTTGTGGTATCCAGTTATCCTGCCCAATTATCTTGGCAGGGTGAATTTTCTGCCTGCCAAGCAGATGACAGAATTCAGAATTTCACTGATGTGAAACTAATACTCTAACATTTGCTGAAATATTATCAGTTAAAGTCTTTTCTTTTTTGTCCATTTTTTTTTTCCTCAAGGTTAGTTTGGGAATGCTTCAAAGACATCGTTATCTCTGGAATCAAATTTGTAATTCAGTCCAGCCCTTAGTATTTCTGAGTCAAGGAGGGAACAATAATTAAGAGTGGGAAGAGTTTCAGTTAAATAAAAACAAGGAAGTCACATACAGAAAGTTGAAGTTAAAATAAGCATTTACAGTCAGTATTGTGATTCCTTCCTGGTGAATATTTAATGAAACTGGCAAGTGAGTCAATTAACACAAATACTGGTGGGACAGCAAATTAGAACAGGTATTTGTTGTAAATTACACCCAATTACAAGGTCATCATAAAACTAATTGCCTTTTCATGTAGCCAAATATAAAGTCATGGGGTAATAACAATTCATATTGTATTTGTTACACCAATAATGTAAAGGGCTTTGTCTTGGGAAGCAGTAATACCAAAAGAATTAGTAGTTAAAGATAATTGCATGAACATGAGCTTATAAGACTGTAGTTTGGCAAAAAGGATCATTCAATCTTAAAGTATAAAAAAATGCTGTGTTCAACTAAGTAAGGACATATTGCCTCTGTCCATGACTTTGGTAAGACAATTGATACAGTACTGAACACTTCAAAGAAAATGTGATGACACCGAATTAAATGATACTGAATTGAATCAACACTTCAAAGAAAATATAGAGATGCTGTAGAAATTTGAGAGCACCCGAAAACAGACATGGGAGGAAAATGAGCCTTGTGTCATAAAGTTCAAGGGGTTAAGTTTTTCTGGTGGTGAAAGAGAATACTGAGAACTTACTTGATTGTTCCGTATTTTTCACCTATGGAAATTTTTTTCTGGCACCTATGAAGTCGAGGTTTTAGACTCATGCCAACCACAGTATCTGCTCATCACAACCAGTACCTGGGAATCTGATCTTTAACAATTCGGCCTTCAAATGCAGTTTCCTCTGAATGTAAAACAAACACTGGAACAATCAACTAGAGGGTTTTTTCTTGGGCACTTTTGCTGGAGGAATATTATCTGAGTTTTTGCAGATATTATTTAATGTAGTTTCCAGATGAAAATGTGTATCATTAAAATGATAGATCCTAAAGAATTCATTCTGAATTTCTTCTCTAGTCTCTTAACTTCTTGAATGAAGCTACGAGAACAGGAAATCTTGCACTGCCCTGAACTTACTATAACACTTGCAGGTTTGCATTATAGTAATGATGGTACTTACATCATGCTTCAGAGCTTCAGCAAGTCACTATCAGGGATCAAGAGGGATTATTTGTTCTTAATGCACAAATGACTAGATGCATGATAGGGAGTTTTTTTTTCCTTCCTTTTAAGCAAGATTGGATACAGATGAAGAAGTGATAGCAAAGATTTGTCCTTTGAGGTGAAAAGGAAATCATTTTGGGGAGTATGATTTGTCTTTGAAGGTTCAGAGTCTTACCTATTTACTGTTCATGGGTGAGGAATTTCTGCCTCAGTCTGGGACTATCAAAAATTCCTTGTTCCAGGCATCCTCTCTGTCTCTTTCTGTCTGTTCCACCTAGCCTGCTGCTCAGATTCTCTACTTTCAATGTTGTCTTTAACCTGTACGAGAACAAATATAGCAAGTGAAATGTCTTTTAATCCCCACTGAAAATATGATCAGTCAGCCTGAACAGAATTTCAAACCATAAATATTCATTGTTACTCATCCATCACAAATTTGACATTTCAGCTTCTTTTGCTCTTGTCCTGTTGTCTCCACATATATTTCTTTCTTTTGGAAGACTTCAATTTCAGAAGAAGAATTCTACTGTTCCCAGCCACCTTGCATTTCCTTTTTTGAATTCCTCTCTCCGCTCTTCAGTGATCTGGCATACAGTGTGGTCACTGTATATGTAATAAGCATATTAGCACAAATGACTGTGAAGGACTATGGTATAGAGATGGAAACAAGCAGCTGGCGAAAGCTGTGTTGGGAAGATGAAGGTATTTCTTAAAGCGGATACACTGCTGAAGAGAACCTGCCCTATAACAAGCAGTTACTAAATGGAGCTATTAAATGCATTCTAAATATTTCCAACCTTGTATCTAGTCATAGATCTCCCTTCCTGTGTTAGGCATCCTTATGCTCTTCCTTCCACACTGCTCTGTCCACATACATGGGTTGTCCAGATTATTGCTCTTTATCATTTTCATTATCCATCCTGGCACACTACTTTTTTATGTTTTAGTTTTTGTTTTTGTTTTTTCTCCTGTAAAATCACTTAAAGTCTCATCTGAGGCTGAAAAACCTCTGTAGGCTAACTCACTGCAATCCCAGCCTCATTGCCTTCAATATCCTTGCTATAGTTCTTAAGAATTTAGGGTTTAATTCAGTTTAGGATTTAGATGGAGATATAAATGAAGTCTTACCCTGTCCAAAGATTCACTTTGCCAGTCTAAGCACATACAACAAGAACTACTTGACTCAGCAAATAACAAATGTAGTCATCTGGTGGTCAGTGATGCGTTATGCTACTGGAAAGAAAGCTGGTGTTAGGATATTCTTTTTTCTTTTTCCTTCTACTTTTTTTTTTTTTTCCCCCCCGAAGGAAAGTGTTGGATCAAATCCAGGCAACATTGATTTAAATGTAGCAGGTTGGCAGAAATATTTCAGGGTCTGGGGAGTAAGAGACTATTTCTTCCAGGGCACTCATTCTCACAAGCCTTTCTTTGTAACAAGTAATAGTTTCCTACCATCATTTTAAAGCAAGTAAATGAATCTTATTTTATGCTATAATGTCATTAGAAGAATTTTAACACAAAAGTTGATTGCACACAAATGGCGGACGTGATAATGCTAAAATTTTTAATATTTATCTATACCTTAGAAGATAAAAATCATGATTACTATGTCTAGTCCTTCACTGAGATAATCTATTGCTAAGTTTTCCTCTTATTCTCTTCAGCTCTTGTAGCCTACATGTTATTTGCAGTTCTCAAAATTTTCAGTGACAGTGGGCCAGTCCGTTCAATCAGTCCATCCATTTACAAGAAAATGTTTCCAAATGCTGTGTGTTCTGAAAACATGAAAACTGAGGAACCAGTGTTTTCTTTAATAACTGATGAAAATAAAATGTTAGTGATTAGAATCTGTGTGGTTTTACTTGATTTGGATGTATCCCACAGAAGTTTAAAAAAAAATTGCCAAAAGATAATCCATTACTGGTGGGTTATTTCCTGGACACTGACATGTGAAAGATCCAAGAACATTCTGCAGCTCCTCACAATTCTGTATGTGTGGAACTGTGCACAGCTACAGATGTTTCCACTGCTGCAGAATTCACTAAAATCTGCCAGAGAATTTGGCCCAGATGTGCTATAGAATTACAATGACCCTGGTAATAGTGAAACTTTAAGCAGCAAAAGCAGCAAACACCAGATGTCCAGTAAAATGGTTAAAACCGAGATCCAAAGCATTTTTTTTACCACATCATCACAAACAAGTATGGAGTGAATAAGCTGAAAATCTCAAGTAATACTTCATTATTCGTCATCTCTAAGCTGATTTTATGTGCTTGACTTGTTGTGATGTAGTGCCGTTTAAGTATAACGTCTTGTAGGAAGGCTGTATTCCCTTAAATAATTTTGAAAAATGAATTAATTAGATAGGTATCTACATTAAACTTAATACAAAGCTGTAGTTTTCTCCTTACCTCTTTTCTCTACTCATTTTACCTTGGAAAGTGATTCTGCCTGCGTGTGTGCTGTGCTGGCTTAGCCACAGACAGGATAAATGAACTGCTGCTATTGCCAGCTATTGTAGTTCTGCTTTAGCTCAAATGGTAGCAGGCTCGAGCTGCAGTACCAGGGCTCTGTGCACTGCTACATTCTGAGTCTGTATGTGGAGTGAATGTACTTTTCCTACAAACTACAGGTATTCATTACATTATGAGGCACTGCTTTATGCTTTGTGGTTTCTGAGGGGTCCACATGCAGGGCAGACCCCAGAGACAATGGAAAGCATTACATTTCTCTTTCCACTCTCTATTGGTTATTTATGATTTCTTGTATCCTCAAGAGTAAGTGTTATACACTCATTATCAGAATGTACCTTTAGCCATTTTTAAGTATCTCTAAACAACAACAACAAAAAAATTTTCTGTTATAAATCCTGAATCAAAATGTACAATGTTTTTCACGTAAGACTGGTTGTATTTATTAGTGGTGTGTGTGTATATATAAATGCTTGGGGCAATAGACATATGTCAGTATTCATAAGCCAAATTCATTGAAGTGTTTTTGCTTAATCCTTAAATGTAGCAGTAGTCTGCTCTGCTTTGTCTCTGAATAATTTATGGTACCAACATTTAAAAAAAATTTTTTTTTGGAACTAAGATCATGGGCTTCATAGATAAAAACTGAAGAAAAATAGGGAGATGGACCCACAGGTATAAAAAGCTGCAGGGGTCTTGAATACTTAGAGAAGAAGTAAGGACTATGTAGTCTTTGAAAGAAAAGAAGTAATTATGTTTTCTAACTTCACATAAATCTTCTTTACAAAAGATGTGGTATAAATTCTATTAAAATGCAGAGGACTACTTTGACTTTGACTTCAGTAGGAGTTGAATCAGTGAAGAGTCTATAGCTTTGTTACTATTACTCACTTTTACCTACGAAAGTGTAGAAATTTGCTTACTAAACAGTGTTCTTCCCAGGAAGAAAAGCTTATCTTAAACCAGCTAGTGCATCATGGCACAAAGAAAGTTAAGTCGAACTGCTTTAAGAAATACTGTTTCTCAGGAATTCATGATTTCTCTTACTTCTTAAGTTATGCAGCTATCTAAATAATTTTCAGCTAGTTTCAGGTGATGTCCTTGTGTGAATTTTATAACCCAAGGGAGAACACAAGGCTGTTATAAACACTATTGAGTTTTTGTACTGTACTGTCATTTTTACACAGTTTCAGTACAACTCATGAATCTTGCAGGCTTCTTTCTTGAACTGCAGGCACATTTTATTAAAGCTCACTGACACTTGCAGGCCTTTCAGCATTATTAATTAACAGCAAAGCACAACCCATAGAAGGATCTGCTGTGTTGCATATTGTTTGCATTTTATGTCTTTTTACCCAGTATTACCTCCAGACCCCCAGAGCTCATGACCCCTTCAACACCTGCTCCTTCAGCATCACCTGCAGCTACAGCAGCAACCATTGCTGCTTCAGCTCTCTGCCCACCCTTGCCTTGCAAATCTGCTCATAGCAGACTATTTTCTTCAGCAGCAGTTTGCCAAGTGAAGGTTTGCAATGAAACTGGTGTTATGGCTGCTTGTTACAAGATAAATGTGTTCTTGTGTCCTGTCTAGTTTTACTGTCTGTAGGGATGGTTTTCACATGTCTCTCTCTGTACAGCACCAGGTGATCATTTAGTGAACTGTTGTTTATACTCACTTTGTAATGGTCTCTGATGATGGTGAACCAGGAAGAAGTGTGATTGCAAATTGCAGTTACACTTACAGACTGTGAGATCATGGCAAACCATACTGCTGGCTGTAAAGGTGCAGTGATAATCTCTGGCTAATGTAGCTGACTCCTAAACACTCAGAGCTGATTGCTGAGCAAGCCTAATGGCATGCTTGTGAGCTATGCAAGGAAAAAGAAAAAAAATCTCCTTGTCAAATAGAGAGAAAATTAGAGATCTATAAGAAAAGCAAGTTTGATTGAAATTTACTTTTTCTGAGATATATAAAGGTATTATGGTATTATTACTATTTCAAGTTATATAATACAGAAAAGTTATACTAAAAAAAATGCTGTGTGCTGTAAAATAATATGTGTTGCTTTTACTTGGATTGCTGCGTGAAACATTTTGTTCATTTGTAAAGTGAAATACTCTGCATGCTTTTAAAAATAATTTGGGAGAGAGGATTGGTTTGTTTTGTTTATTCAATGCCAAAGTGGCAAAATTTATTTTCTGAAGAGTTCAAGTTGAGAAGGGTACTGGATCAGAAGAATATATTGAGAAAAAGAAAACATTTCAAAAGAGATGTTCAAGTTAAACCTGCTGAGGCAGGTATGCTGCTCAAAGAACAACTTGCAAGTTTTTTTTTTGTTGTTGTTATTTTTTTTGTTTGTTTGTTTGTTTGTTTGTTTGTTTGTTTTAATTCAGTAGTAGCTGCCACATCACCAAGACACAGACTCCATTACTTTAAAAAAAAAAAAAGTGTCAAGGTTCTTTATAGATGTATATGTTGTAGATGAAGAGACTATTGACAGGTGAGGCATGGCTACAGAAAACAGGAGTAGATCACTAAGTAATAATATTAATTAGGACAACAACTTCTACATAATTCTTCCCTTCACACATTTGTCTTTCCTGTAGATCTGGTCTTAGAAGGTGTTTATATATCTACACCACAATCTTTTAGCAGGTTTTTCATTGGTAACCACACTGAAGTATAACACTGGTCTAAAGCCTTGCAAAATCTTTCTATTCATTCAGCAGTCACCTTTGGTTGGATTTCTTTGGTAAATCTTTGCTAAGTCTTCTTCATTTCTCAGTCATTTAAACTTACCTCATCTGTCATTCCCTTTGAGAGACTCAGAGTGAAGGTTAGTTACCTCTCCAGACAAAGTAATAACATGGCATTATGGTGTTTTATCTTAAAAACAGTGTGAGAAGTACGAGAGGAATGTCATCACAGCACAGGAGGTATTGAAAGTGGAATCAGTTTAGAAGCATTGCTGCAGATTGCCTGAAAAGGGAGCTTTCATGTTCAGAATGTATTGTGCTAAAATATGAAAATAAATTTGTTTCTATTAACTGTCAACTCTATTTGTTCTTAGATCAGAATAACATTGAGGAAAAGGTATTAATCCATATGGTATTTTTAGGGCGTTTGCACATGGTGCATGAACAATAGGAGGTATCCTTTTGGGCATGGTTCCAGCATCCATGACAGTCAGTGTATAATGAAGGCCTTCATGTGACGGAGTTTTCTTAAACAGTGTAGCCCAGGCTGGAACAAAGGATCAGGGCTGGGTTTCACACCAGCTGCACCACACCAGCTCTCCGTGATGGCATCCTGGATGTGGAGGAAATGATCCATGGCACTGGCCCAAAACCTGGCACTAACTGCAACAACTTTCTGCCTTTTTTGAGGAGCAATTTTCTTACTCCCACATAATAAAATTCTTTCTAATAACTTTCTTGATGAAAAAGTCTGTTAGTGATTTCCCTCATAACGATTAACTCCTCCTGAGTGAAGAGAGGCTTGTGACACAACCCAGTTTCAGTGACACAGAGGTATTTTGTCCTTTGACGGGTAGCTGCCATGCATGTGGGTTTCCTCATGCATCTGTATAATAACACACTTCACTCCCAAAGTACATCTATGCACCACCACTGTCTGTCAGATGGAAATCCAACTGCCAGGATGTGTATGTATTCATGATGCTTTTCACTACCTTAGTAGTGCTACAAATACCTCACACTTTGATCTCTGTACATATAAGACTGTCTCACTCTACTGGTGCAACTATCAACAGCATTCCTTTTACAAAATCATGAATCTTTTATGATTTCCTGCTAGAGGTACTGAAAAGGGAGTAAGAAAAATACACTGAAGGTCAAGATACTAAAAGATGGAATTAAATTAATTATTATGTGCATGTATATTTTTAATTATACCTTTTTCTTTTTAATGTTAAAAAAAAATCTGCCTTGAGACTTTCTTGAGAAACAGTAATAATATGTAAGTTTTTTAGTCTGTTAAAAACATTATAAAACTACTAGTGTAGTTTTTACTTTTGACTTCAGAAGATCAATATGTTTATGAATCCAAATTACTGCAGACAAAATTTTGCACCTGCAGTTATAGTTGCCTGCAGTTCAGTTTATTTAAGTATCTGCATCACTGATTGCATCTATAAATTAAAAGCATCTAAGTAACCTAAATTACAAGCACAAATAATTGCAGGTGCAAAACCCATGCACAGACAAAATGATCTCTGAAAGTTGGTTCTCTAAATCTCATTGGAAGTTATTCAGTGTATTGTGAACCTAGAGTCCTCCTGGGAGAGTCACTAATCTATATAATGACACTGAAAGCCTCTTAAATCTCATATTTAGCCAGCAGATGGGAAAGAATACATGTAGTCATGTAACTCCCTGGAGATTACACATGTGGATGTTGAAGAGCATAACTTATTCCAGTGAAGTTTAGCGTTAACTTGCAATCAAAAATTTCCTTCCTGAGACACATTCTTTCTGATGAAATTAAACTGTTGTACTTTTATTGAGTCACTACTGATCTAAGTAGGACACACTCTCAGGGCAAGTACAGAAAATTTTGCTAATCTCATGAATTTTCCTTTAATGAGTCATAGCATCATTTTAACACAGACAAATGCTGTCAGTCTCTTTCAGAAAACTCATCTAGTTATCCTGTCAACTATTTATTTTATTTTATTTTATTTTATTTTATTTTATTTTATTTTATTTTATTGTCAGAAATAGCACAGAGCTACAAAGCCTGTTTTTATCTGGTATCAAAACTAAAAGTGAATCATTTTCTTGCATTCGTTACCTTCAATAGACATATGTATTGAGCTACTTTAAAACTGTGACTGCTTCCTGTAGTACCAGTAACAGTAGTACTGTTAGCAAAAGGGGGGGAAGTTAAATTCTCTTCTAGTGTTTGAACAACTAAAACTACTGAACAAATGAAACATTCTGCCAGTTCTGACAATCCAAAATGCAACGAAGAATTTTTCTGTTTCAGAAGCTCTAGGCAAAGCTGTTTTGGCATGTCTGTAGCTTATTTCTATTGCAAACAAAGGGGCAGTTACAGGGAAAGTCTTTTGGAAAAGAAAATGCTGTCAGTCATAACAAATGAGACATGTAGACCCATTCTGCAGCCTAGCAATTTTGTAAGAACCTAGACCATCTGCCAGTGATAATAACACTTCCATTTGCAGCGATTTCACCGGGAATTGCATCAAACAGACCATGGGTAAAATTACAGAATCATAGAATCACAGAATTGAAGGGGTTGGAAGGGACCTCGAAAGATCATCGGGTCCAACCCCTCTACCAAAGCAGGTTCCTTAGAGCAGGCTGCCCAGGGAGGCATCCAGACAGGCCTTAAATATCTCCAGAGAAGGAGACTCCATAACCTCCCTGGGCAGTCTGTTCCAGTGCTCTGTCACCCTCACCGTGAAGAAGTTCTTTCACATGGTGCAGAACTTCCTGTGCTCTATCTTGTGACCATTACTCCTTGTCCCATCCCCGCAAACCACTGAAAAGAGGTTGGCCAAATCCTTCTGTCTCCCACACCTCAGGTATTTATACACATTGATGAGATCCCCTCTCAGTCTTCTTTTCTCCAGGCTGAACAGACCCAGGTCTCTCAGTCTTTCCTCATAAGGAAGATGCCCCAGGCCCCGTATCATCTTTGTGGCCCTCCACTGGACTCTTTCCAGGAGATCCCTGTCTTTTTTGTACTGGGGAACACAGAACAGGACACAGTACTCCAGGTGAGGCCTGACCAGGGCAGAGCAGAGGGGGAAGATCACCTCCCTTGACCTGCTGGCCACATAATAAAAATTATGCACACCAGGATCCCATTGGCCCTCTTGGCCACGAGGGCGCACTGCTGGCTCACGGTCAACCTGTTGTCCACCAGGACCCCCAGGTCCTTCTCCTCAGAGCTCCTCTCCAGCAGGTCATCCCCCAGCCTGTACTGATACATGCGGCTTTTCCTTCCCAGGTGCAGGACTCTACACTTGCTCTTATTAAACCTCCTTTGGTTTCTTCCTACCCATCTCTCTAGCCTGTCTAGGTCTCGCTGAATGGCAGCACAGCCTTCTGGCGTGTCAGCCACTCCTCCCAGCTTTGTGTCATCAGCATACTTGCTCAGGGCAGACACTATTCCCTCTTCAAGGTCAACAGTGAAGATGTTGAACAAGACTGGACCCAGCACCAACCCCTGGGGAACACTGCTATTCACAGATCTCCAGCCAGACTCTGTGGCGCCGATCACCACCCTATGATCACCCTACAAGCACCACCAATGATCTTTCATTAAGTGGTGTTGGGGGCTGGAATGTGAAAGTGTTAAGAAAGAAGAGGCAAATGTGACACCAAGCCCCACAGGGTGCGCTTTGCTGCTAGGGGACTTCAGAAGCAGAAATGAGCAGTGCTTGTTGCAGATGGCAGGGTCCTGCCTCTCCACCCCGCAGCAGTCGCCATCATCCCATATGGCCCAATTCCTCCCTTGGCAGCAGTGGTCAGTCCAGCTTTACAGCTCCAGGCACTTGCATTGCACTCTCCCCAGCAAAATGTGTCCCACAAACAGCTGCTGCCTGCTTTGCCAACACAGACAGCTGCTCCAGCATCAGGCCACCAGGTTCAGCTGCTGATGGGTGCTGGTAAATGGCTACACAAGCTGAGGACTCAGCCTAGAGGCATGCCAGGGTGTGGATGTCTGAATGACTGACCTACTCTGAACAGCTTATGGCAGTCATTTCTTTAATTAAGCACATTTAAAATTAGTTGTTGTATCTGAAATAGATTTGAGTACTTAGATGTTTAAAAATCCAGATAAATTTAACTTAAGTGAATCTACTTAAGCAATACAGGATAATAATGTACACTTAATTTATAATCATATTCAAAACAAAAAGTCAGAACAAAATGTTTTTGTTTTTGTTTTTTCACACATGGAAAACTGTTGAGGCTATGTTGTCCATTACATTGAAGGGCTTTAACTTTAAACTTCACCTTCCCAGGTGTTTCTTTTTTTAAATGCTTATGTAGAGTGAAACCCAGAAAGCATACAGGAATAAGTAGAATGGAGGGCAATCATTTGAATAGTGAGAAATTCTAACAAAGATCCCTTTTTCTACTCCCACTTTTTGCTGCCATAGACACGAGAAAGGAAGGGGAAGGTATCGTCTTTCCCTCTCTTGAGGGATTTATATTTAGGTGTGTCCTGTAACTCATTTAAATTCAGAGTGCAGACTAGAAAGCCAAAAATTAGCAAGGATTTTGAACAAGAGATTGAGAGGTGATTAAAAGTCATGGAAGAAAGACTCATTTCTCAGTAAGAATAACAAAGTCACATGGATGATGGATCATAATAACTTCATAATCTGACCCACATGCAGTAAATATGGTGATGACTGTCATTTTAAATAAGTGAGGTAGGTTGATGTTGATTATTAATCCATTTCTTAGCCAGTCTGATTGTTTCTGAGCCAGCTCCTCCACTGTTTAGTATTTTTCTGAAGTATCTTAAGAGTACCTTTCACTGATGGTCTCTTCCTTTTTAGCCAGTCACTTTTCATACTCTATGTTGCCTTAACTTATTTGAGGGATTTCTTTCCCGAATCAGTGTACTTCTAGTATCCTTATAGCTGGACTTTTGGTCTTCTTTTAACATATAGTATAACATAAGTGTTACTGCAGCCCCATGGTAACATATAATTCTGTATTACTTTTACTTGCTGTGAAAAAAAAAAAAAATGTTTTCCTTAATTCCCATGTGTTGTAGCCAATGGTGATCTAGATAAATGAGAGCTCAGTGAAGAAAAAAAATAAATATGACGTGAAAATAAGTACCTAGTATTTAGTGCTGTTGTCTAAAATGGCAGGTATCTGTATAAGAGGCATAGATACAGAAATATATTTGCATAATAGAAATTCAGAAGCTAACTTGGATAAGTATGTCATTAATAGCTTTCTCTGAGGTTCCTGTAGTGACATGTGTTTAACATTTGCAGTAGGATAATATACATAACATACTTCACAAGAAGAAAAAAAAAAATTTGGATAGCAACAGAGTGTTGAAACCTGTTTTTTTATGAATGTTTCCAACCTTTAATATCTTTTCAAGTATGCCCAGCTCCATGCCTATTCCTGCTGAATGACACCCAGATTTCCCTATAGCATACCTCTTCAGATGGGCAAACAGTTGTAGGCATAGCGATTAGGATGAACTACATGTGTGACAATTGGCTAGTGGGTTGCTGCTCTCAAAATAAATAGCTAAATTGTTTGTCCATTTTTCTCAGGAGGAAGTACTAATTTGTGTCTGTTTTCACTAAGCACTTGATAGTTTTCCTCTAACTTCTGGGAATGTAAAATCTTTGAAATCTCCTGCTAGGTCATCATAAGATTACTTCACACTACTAGCATATAATAAAGTCATATTGGCCCGTTTTCAGTTGTTTTACCTTGTGATAGTAATAAATTCACATAATGTTACATACCACAGGTATCTTTCCTTGGTATAAATAAAATTTTAAGCTAATTTTGTTACATTCAGGTATGTGTTCTGATTTTTATTTTTTTTTAAGAATATCCAGCCTTCTGCCAAGCATGTCTTCAAAATTCCTTCCCTTTGTTGAAAGAAAAATTCTTGTAAAAACAGAAAGTTGTGCATTCCAATTAATATAACTGACATGATCATGAAACCTAGGTCTTTTATTTATACTTGGGATAATGCAGAGGTAATGAAAGTAGAATTGGACCTAAGAGGTATTTTGTTTCAATTATAAAACAATGTGGGTAAGGGACTTAGATTTGACAGCAACAGGAGAAAAGCAATATTGTGTTCATGCATTCAATCAGCTTTATTAGATCCTTAAAGGAAAAATTATGTGAAAGAGAGGAAGAAAACAACAAACTAAGCAAGATCCCAATTTCAGCATAATTTGAAGAAAATAACTGATTTGGGTTGGTCGTCTTGCCAGGCTGAATGACTCAAGGCTTCCAAACAAGAAATGGAAACCAGAAGGATAGCAAAAGCCTGAAAGAACAAATTGAGAAGATATGATTGACTGTAATGTTTCAAAATCAACTGCTGCAAAGATGAGTTTGGGCTGTTGCCCAGAATACAATTGAATGGTGATGTTCATTTAGACCCTTATTGCTGAAACAAAATAAGATGTAGCTGTGTTTCTGTTAGAGATTTACTTGTTCTTTCCAATGTTTCTAGCTAGGGATATGATGTCACATCCTCTCTCTTCTATCACGTGCTGCAGTGATTGCTGCTGCTGTTCCATAATTTTTCTGAACACCGGTTTTCTGTAGGAAGGCCTGAATACAGGTGATAATATCTTTCAAATGTGAAATGTCATCACCATTCATTAGTTGACTTTGAAAAATGTTATACACTCTGTGCTAACTCAGTGTTATTGACCAAGGAAAAAAGAAGTATTATTGACCAAGGTAAAAAGAAGTATAAATCTTTGTGTGTATTATGTACTTTCTGGCTGACGTGAGAACCATTTAAGTTTCTGTTATCATCATGCTAGATTTGAAAAATCAATACATATAAATAGCTAATTCTGCAAAATTTCAAATAAATAAATCCTTAATAGGCATGATTTTTAAAGCATTATTTGGAAAAGCTGAGGGCAGCTGCTCCACCTCAGGAAGAGAATTTTCTATATGAATTTGTGCTTAATGCAAAAGTTTATTCAGTTGACAAGATGTGGTGATGAGAAGAGATTGTGTTTTAGTCGCTTATTCCTTTCATCTCAGTAACTTTTCTTTGTAACCTTTTTTTCAGCTCTTATTTCAAGTGAGGTAAAAAAAAAGAAAAAAAAAAAAGAAAGAAAGAAAAAAAGCCACATTTCATAATTAAATACTGAACTAGTCTTTACCATGTTTACTGAATTACATATTGCATATACGTATGTATATCCTCAAAGTTTTCATGTGTTTTTAGATTTCTAAACTTAATGTGTTCCATAGGAATAGACCTTAACTCCTTCATGTCTGTTTTTCGTGGTGAAATATGCCTCCACAGAAGAAAAGAGAAGTAAAGCAGTGAAACTCAGTTGTAGGGTCATGAATACAGCTGCTGAGCTATGCACATTCTCCTCACTCACAGTGGAGGTTCTTCTAAGAGAACATTGTTGTGCTGGCCTTGCAGCAGATCAGCTTTCACATAACATGCACAGTGATATCTTTGCACATGTATCTTTGGGTCAGGGTGGCCAACCTGGTGAGGGCTTTAAACCAGGGAAAACAGGTGAGGGTGAGAGCTACCAGCAGACTTGCAACAGAGCGATGGATGGGGCTGACAAGCAAAGGGCCTGGGGTGATGGGAACCAAGAGGGACACAAAATCAACAGATCAGGGTTTAAGCTATTGCCTCAAACAAACGAGCATTTTCATTTAAGCAAGGACATACCTGCAAGGCACTACTATGAGCATAAATAAATAGCACAGACCCTGACCCTTTCTGGGACATCAGCATTCCAGGTTCCCTGAAGTGCTTGCTCCCTCAAGTGTGAAGAGTGCTGCCAGCAGGTAAAGGGAGGTGATCCTTCACCTCCACTCCACTCTGGTGAGGTTGCACCTGGAGTACTCTGATCGGTTCTGGGCTTCCCAATACATGAAGAGATATGAATTTAGTGGAGAGAGTCTAGCAATGGCCACAGAGGTGATTATGGGACTGGAGCATCTTTTATATGAGGAAAGTCTGAGAGAGTTGGGACTGATAAACCTGGAGAAGAGGAGGCTTGGGGGGATCCCATCAATATGTCTAAATACCTGAAGGGAGGGTGCAAAGAAGATGGAGCTAGGCTCTTTTCAGTAGTGCCCAATAGCAGGACAAGAGGCAATGGGCACACAGTAGGTTCTGTCTGACCATCAAGCAGGATTTCTTTACTGTCAAGGTGATGGAGTACTGGCACAGGTTGCCCACAGAGGTTGTGGAGTTTCCTTAGAAATATTCAAAACCTGACTACACATGGTCCTGGGCAACCTGCTCTAGGGAGCCCTGCTTGAGCAGGTGGCTGGACTGGATGACCTCCATAGATCTCTGCCAACCTCAATCATTCTGTGACTCTGAGATTCAGGAGCAATGGATAATTGTTGTACTTTCAGTTCCCATTTCTCTAGAATTTTCAAACAACCCACAGCCTAGCCTGATGATCATCTGAATTGCTGCTATTTCAACACCAAATGTGATAGAATGTTGTTACTTTTAGACAGAATTATCTGCCTCCCAAGACTGCTGAAATGGCAGATCTGTTGCTCTATTCCTGCTATATCCTTCTGCTTCACATTTTCTCTGGAGTTTCCCTAAGACCTTCAGAGATCACGGGAATGTTACAACATTTATATATTCAATAACTGCATATATTTCAGTATATATGAAGGCTACACTAAAAAAGCAACCTGTACTACTGTCTAGGTAATGGCGCAGTGGGATTCTAGAACTAACAGAGTTGTTACACTGCATATTCCTCTGCTTATTCATCTTTTAGTAATGAGAAAATCTGGATGAAGTTCAGGTCTCACTTCTCTGTAGCGAAAGCTACACTTATGAGTAGAGCAGTGGAGTATGTTTCATTTTCCATTTCCAATCATGCTGGAGTACTAGAAATTCTAAACAGGATGCCTGTTGTAGATATGCTCACAGAGTTTTAGATTGAGCTGAAAGGAAGAAAGTGTTTATAGGGATCTGTGTTCTTGTTGCTGATCCTACTTGGACCTCAATTTCAGTTTGAACTCACATTAAACTGTATGAATCACTTGTGTAAAGTCATTCAATATTTCAATAGCTTGCTGAATCAGCAAGTGTAAACTGAATATGTATGAACTGTTAAAGATTAAACGTGGATCTACTGTATCTATATCACTATATCAATATCTGTGGGTATGTATATCTATCTGTATGGTTATATCTATATCTACATCTGTAGGGGTACATATAGGTATAGATATATGTACATAGTTAAGTATCTATATATAGTTATGTTCCTAAGTTGAGGCTTGAGGGAAATTCAAACATCTAACTCCTTGACTGAATTCCTGAAATCTCTTATCCAAGGGCTTTCAGTATTCTTGTCATGAAACCGTCATTGTGTAAAATGTTCAACATTTCTTTTCAGCATGGACTGGAATCTGTACCTTGCTCACTTCAGAGGAAGGTTAAATGATATTCCCACTCTGGAAAGTCTTAAAAAGCCTAAATATTTTATTTACATGGGAGCAGCTTAGGAAGAGGACTTCAAAGAAATGTTAGAAGAAAGGTGAAAAAGATGATAGAGCATTTGTGTTTCTTTATAGTCAGGTGGGGAGCATGAATTTAATCAGTTTCTTTTGATGTTCACAGGACAACTATAGGAGATTCTGTTGTGCTTACTCTTCTACACCCTGTAAAAGTATTCCACATAATAGACTTTTATAAAAGTGAATCTCAACCTTTAAATATTTCAAAAGGATGCAAAAACTTTGCTTTAAAAAGTGATTTTGTCTATAGAAAGTTTACTTCTTACAGGGAAGAAAAATATGAGCTCTGAAGATGATAAGTTTTAAGATATAGCTGTGTTGGCTGGCAAGGTACTTTCTTGCTCATTGCATCAGACATCATTCTGAGCTAAGCACTACCTAGGCGATGTGGAGGCCTAGCAAACAGAACTACATCTGCTCTTAGCTGGTGTTCTTAAGAACTACCTGATGTTTAGAACATTTCCAATACCCAACCTTATGTGTCCACGCTGGTCTTGTAAGCAGAACTCAGGCTGTCTTCAAATACCATGTGTCCTTGTAGCAAGACATAAAATTATATTAAAGTATTATATATTATTATATATAAAATGTTTATATGTAATTATATATATGACATATATATATATATATATATTTATATATTATATATAAACTTTAGATACTCCGATGCAAAGTGACGCAACAAGTTGATCTTTAGCTTCAGACCAACTCCAAAAGATTGCAGCTATTCTAAACTGAAAGTGTACCTCTGCAAGATACTGCCTGAATGTTTTTTCCAAGACAAATTACATGTATTCTGTTATGTCTCTGTGAACAGCTAACTTGTGTTTAAAATTAAGTTGTCATACAAAGGTTATTTCATATATTTTCAAGCATATGGAAAACTACATTTTAAAAGATGCCTTAACCTAGTATCTGAGATGAGCATGCAGGTTTTGTATGTAACTTACTGGTCGAAGTTTTTTTTTCCAAAACAGTATGTCATGACTTCAATTTTAAATATCATTGCAATGTTAAGAAAATTAATACAATTAAATAATACTTCCTTTTCATTTTCAAATGAAATAAATAATACTTCCTTTTCAAAATTGTTCTTCTTTTTTTCAATATAGTTACTTGTTTACTCAGGAAAAATGGACCGAATTCTTACTTATTCATTACTTTACTTTGATTGTCTTCTCACCAGCACATGATAGAATAAGTAAAACATTATTTTGCAGGCAAGCAAGCAAAGAGCATCACTATTATCTGTATGCTTAGAAATGTTAAAATGTTAGTTGCTTTACATAAAAGTGAAAATAGAATTGGTAGTATGGCAATGAACTGTTATTTATCCATACAAAAATATTTTCCTTTTTTTCTTCAATAGATTGCTTGGCTTCTACAAGGGAATACTCCCTCCCATCTTAGCTGAGACACCCAAAAGGGCAGTGAAGGTAAAATAATAATAATAATAATAATAATAATAATAATAATAATAATAATAATAATAATAATAATAATAATAATAATAATAATAATAATAATAATAATAATAATGATAAAAAAACATATTTCCCCTTTTAAAGTAGAGAGAGTGTCAGCTCTAAAATATTTTATTTCTCCTACACTGATTCTCCTACGCATTTGATTCTTAAGCTTTGGCAAATTGGTTCTCTGATTTTTACAAGGAGGAAATTTTCCTGTTGAACAGTACAATAAAAACTGTTCTTGATTAAGAAGTGTAATATAGAGCTTTAAAATTCTAGGCTATTTTTGCTAGGCTATAAATACATAAACTGTTACTGAAAAACAAATTGTAATTACAAATTGCAATCAAACTTTGCAATAAGCTATGTTTATAACAGAGTATTAGTACTTCATATTTTAGCCTCATAATTACCTCTAATATCGACATTTTGTTTTATTGGAAATGCCTGCCAACTTACCAAACAATTAATACTCAGAATAGCTTAATAAATGAAGCCTTTAAAGAAGGCACTCCTGGTAAGTACTTACTAAGTAACTTGAAGTAGTAGGTTTGAAGTGCTGTCTGGAGTTTTCTGGTACTCAAAAGAACACTGCTCCACACTGTTGCTTTCTTACATATTGAATATATTAGTGGGTACAACTTTCTAGCATGCAAAGAATTTTTTATTCCAGCTCTCTTACACTTGAACTGGATGCTAGCCTATAACAGTGTATTCAACATCAAATGTTGATCTGATTTGCTTTTATTATCCTCTATTTCAACTTCTGGAACATTATTTTAGTAACACTCCTAGGCAAAGAATATCAATACACCAATTTTTTCAATTATGAAATGCAACCCTTTTTTTTAGTGCTACTAAATAAACATTTCATCTTACAGTTCGAAATCTGCCAAAGCATCCATGGTGTTATGAATGAAAGTTTGTCTTTTACTTCAGAACTTTGAAGTTTTCTATAGTTGCAACAAATATGTCTTAAAGCAGTTACTGTACAGAATGTCTTGATTTTTTTATTTATTTTTGTGTGTGTGTGTGTGTGTGTGTCTTTCTAAAAAGACTGCATATGATCCTGGGCCTTAGCCTGCAATTAATCATTCATGTTCCAATTCCTTTACGGAGGAATAATATTTGTATTAAGTGCCAGGATGTGACCTTGTAATAGAATCCTAAAGGAGTTCTGCTAATGTCATCTTGTTTGCATTAGCATATAGATGCCAACGATATGTGTCACCTATCTCAAAATTATTTAGTACAACTAAGCAAACTGAATTTCTATTTAATAGCAAAATAGCAGTGAAGAATAAATGGATGATATTTAAAAGCTTCCTAACTTGTTCTCTTCAGACTGTAATGTCTTCTTTTTCTCTTCATTGCATTTCAGTTGGAACAGCTCAATGTCCATCTGATCATGTATTTTAGATTCCAGCATATTTGTAGTTAAAATACAACCCCAACTTTGATTTCTCTCCTACCATCTTGAGTCATTCAAAAATCATGAGTTACTTTCTTTTACTCATATTGATTAAGTTGGTTTAAACCCCACAATATTCAATATGATTGTTGAATCATAAAAACATTTAAGTTGAGAGATCTCTGTGGGTCATCTGGTGAATGTCCTGCCCAAAGCATGGCTGACTTCAGGTTAGAGTATGTTGCTCAGGTACCTTGTCTAGCTGAGTTCTGAAAATCTTCAAGGATGTAGCCTCTCTTTGCTCCTGCTCTAGTGCTTAAATGCTCTCACTGTGAAGATTTTTGCTATATATCCTATCCAAATTTCCTCTGTTTCAACTTTGCCTATTGCCTCTTGTGCTTTTGTAGTGGTCCTCTGAGAAGTTTTTGTCTTTATCTTCTCTGTAACACTTCATATGGTGGAAGGCAGGAATTAGATCCCCTTAGCCTTCATATCATCAGGATAAACAAATTCATTTCTCTCAGCCTCCTTTTATACTTCATAAGCTCATGACTTCTTAAATGTTTTAATGGTGCTCCCTTAGTGGGATGCTTTCTACTTAGTTCTTGAACATTTACATTAGGACCCAGTATTTTTTCTGAAATCTTGAGAATCAGATTTAAATGCTAAACATACTTTTAAATAAATCATTGAATTCTTTAATTCTTTGCACTTTTATTTTAAATTTTATAGTGTTCCAAAGACACAAACAGGACTTCATCTTATCTTGAGATATCAGCTATATTTTACATTACAATGGTTCAGTGAAAGGATAGGGCATTATAGTTAAGTGATTTTAAGTTCCTGGATACTGAAGCTATTTAATATCAGGTGTTATCTGCCAGCACAATTTCTAACATCCAAAGTGGAATTTAAATCTCTGCTTAGGCCTGAAGAGAATTCAGCTTGTCTAAAATTTCCACTAACCTTCTTTGGATATGAATGTGAAACAACAGTGGAAAGTCACTGCTTTCTTTGGTTATTCTCCACCTTTTATTCTTCTAATGGTTTTCCTCATTTTAACAGGCCCAAATATGCGTCTTGTCTGCTGCCAACCTGACTAGTGAGATTTAGGGTCATGGAGAACTACATCAATGGCTATGGCATTGAGGTCTGAGGGAAAAGAAAAAAAAAAAAGTAGAGAGGCAATTTCTCAGCCTTCGTTTGTAATGAACTCTTTTGACCAGCAGGGCTAGGGAAGTGATTGTCCCCCTGTACTTGGCTCTGGTGAGGCCGCACCTCGAGTACTGTGTTCAGTTTTGGGCCCCTCGCTACACGAAGGACATCGAGGTGCTTGAGCGGGTCCAGAGAAGGGCGATGAAGCTGGTGAGGGGCCTGGAGAACAAGTCCTACGAGGAGCGGCTGAAGGAGCTGGGCTTGTTCAGCCTGGAGAAGAGGAGGCTCAGGGGCGACCTTATCACTCTCTACAGATACCTTAAAGGAGGCTGTAGTGAGGTGGGGGTTGGCCTGTTCTCCCATGTGCCTGGTGACAGGACGAGGGGGAATGGGCTTAAGTTGCGCCGGGGGAGTTTTAGGTTAGATGTTAGGAAGGACTTCTTTACTGAAAGGGTTGTGAGGCACTGGAACAGGCTGCCCAGGGAGGTGGTGGAGTCACCATCCCTGGAAGTCTTCAAAAGACGTTTAGATGGGATATGGCTTAGGGATATGGTTTAGTGGGGACTGTTAGCGTTAGGTCAGAGGTTGGACTCGATCTTGAGGTCTCTTCCAACCTAGAAATTCTGTGATTCTGTGATTTTTTGAAAACTTCTAGATAAAGTGTCTTTTATACCTCATGAAAGCGTATAGAGAAGGGGCAAGGCAGATTTTGTACTGAGAAGAAATTTAGTTTTGCTACTGGAATATTGTATTTACATGGCATGGTTATTTGATAATGAATATAAATCTGATAAAATGAAGTTACTTAGCCACAGTTATTCAGTTTTAATGCTAAGTGTTGAAGATACAGGTTCAGTTTTAGGCAAGTAGGTTATCATGTATATATTGCTATTTTTTTAATTTTTTTTTCTTTATTTCCCTTCTAAAAAAAGAAAGCTGGTATTTATGGAAGACGAAAAGTCAAAGTTTATAACTGTATGTTAGACTGAACTTGGAGGAAAGTGATGATGCCAATACAATGGTTAACAGATGAACTTTTGGGGCAAATTTATATTGTTCGTGCATTCCCAGACATCTTGTTTCAAGCATATATTTTTACCTTAGAGTTATTGAGACATCTGGTAAGTAGTCTGAATATTCTCTGAGTATTAAAGTGTATCTTTGCCAGATGGACAATATTGGTTATTCTATACACAAAAGCATGTTTTAAATACGTTTATTGTGGGATTTTTTTTTGCACAAAGCTGTTAACTTAATACAACTGTAGAGAAAAAGACAAATTACTCTGTTTTTAAAAACAATTTTGGTATACATATATAATATAAACCCATATGATATAGTTGGATACTTTTGGCAAAATTGTATGTATACTGGCCACTTGTATACCCAGCAACATCTATATTGATCCTTATATTTATCTGTTTTCTTTTTAAAAATTATATGAGGCATAGTTACTATTATCTCATTATTTTATTTATGACTCTAGGAAAGTATTGATTTTTAAGGTAAAAATTTTAAGACCAAAAAATTGCTAGGTAATGTATTTCTGCCTTTATTACAACCATTTTACTGATCTGTGACACGATGGAAAACATTAAGGAATACCAGAAATTCCATTAAAGGTTAGGAGGGTAACAATGAGTAGAAAGATGCTGGACAGAGAATAAAGCAAACTTTGCCTCAATAAGAAATGAATTTCATTTAGAGAATTAATTCACCTACCTACAACTGACACTTTCCAAAGATTTCCTTTTACCTATAAGTAAAAATAAAACTGAAAAAATATTACACATTATGGAAGAAGGAATACTTCATTATATTTTAGTTATCCAAGATAGATCTACAGTCTAAGTAACACTTCTAATCTTTTATTATTGTTGCCAAGGCCAGTACAATGATTTTAAACATATTTGCAAGATGTTTGCAAGATTTGTGTTCAATCTCTACACAGGGCAATGACAATCTAGGCTCTGGTTCTAGGGCCTTTTCTGCAAAGTTTTACATAATATTTATTGATTATAAAAAAGTATATATCCACTGGCTAGAGTATTAGTCCTTCAAGTTTCAGGATTTAACATCTTAATTTTACATTATGGAAATGTAATGCACATTCCCCCTTTTTGTAAATATGGTGTTGTTATCAACTCATTAACATCTATTTCTCTGCTGGTTTTGGCAAGATTCTAGTGACTTTCCAGATGAACCAGACCTTGACTGAAGAACCTTTCTGAATTAGCCATAGGACAGGGTTATAAACAAGTTAAAATGTCAATTTAGTGCTCATTCTATTTCTTTTGGTTTATGGAAACGATGTTTTGTTCTGATAGGTTTGTGATAACTGAGCCTGAGGGACTGAGGAACTCTTCTTTGGATGAGACCCAGCATAGGTCTTTCTGATTTGCCCAAAAAATCTATTCCCTTATGTTTCTTAAGATTCCCACATCTCTTTTGGCCTCATTTCCTATTGCCTTTTTCTCATGGTGAAACAGTATGTTACATTCATGCTAGTTGATATATGAGTGTTCATGGTCTCATAGACGGGAGTGAAATGTACAGACTTTCAGTGGATCCCACCTTCACTGTTCACAGTTTCTTCA
Source organism: Anas acuta (assembly GCF_963932015.1). Classification (NCBI taxonomy): domain Eukaryota; kingdom Metazoa; phylum Chordata; class Aves; order Anseriformes; family Anatidae; genus Anas; species Anas acuta. The sequence continues at coordinate 25,617,755 of NC_088983.1, forward strand.
AACTTCACAGTTTCCTCTAAACTAACAAAGTGTTACAGATTAGCTTTGGAAAGTAGCCAAGAAGGTAAGAGATTTTAGTTATTTATTTTTGCTATATAGGGATGAGACAGCTCTTGCTCCAGTAAATATCCACATGTGTTTATGCAGTCTTGGTGAAGCTGTGACATTTTTGTTGTTCAGTCATGTAACAACATGCCATGTAAAAGCCACTTCCCTTTTGCACACAAAATAGTGAATACTGGATAGATAGACAGGAGTCACAAGTAGGGAGCTTTAGTTCCAGGCCTCACAGTGTTCCTTCTGTGAAAATTACATGAAATAACACTTCCAGTATCTAGTTTTCCCTGGAACTCAAATATCTACTCTTTATAACCCACAAGATTTTCTGCTATCCTCATTCGTCATGCTCTAACCTCTTTTTCACTGCCCTCAGAACTATCTTATGTGCCATCAGCCTGAAGTGCTTTTTCAATGGCCTCAGCAACATATTTGCTGAATATGAATTAGAAATAAGACGGGCTTCAGGGGGTCTTGGTGTTCATGGGAGCACTGGACTAGAGAGGATCTCTTAGGTCAACAAGTCTAGTCTGCTGCTGCTCTATGTTTACCTTTCAGAAATTTATCAAACTAAAAAGTAATTAAGAAACCTCCTATTGGAAGATTGTTTTAAGACACCACTTCTTTGCTTTTGAGAATGTTTCATCTTATGTCTAGCCGCAATCCACTTATGAGTAGTTTATACCCATTTATACCCACTTTTTGTTACATCTCTCTCTCCTTTCCTTGTTTTTCATTCCCTTGCAGCTTCCTTTTTTGCTAGACTAAACATGACAAACATTTTTTCTCTTTCAGTCTTCATTCTTAAAAAAAAACTTAAGTTCTCCTTAGGATCCTGGCAACTGTGTTTTCAGTATGCTGTAGTCTGAGTTCTCTTTTTTTTAACAAGGGTGGCCAGGATTGTATTTGGGAGGACAATTCTGCTTTGGTTTTGAGAAAAGCTCCCCACCCCCCCAAAAAAAAAAAAAAAAAAAAAAAGTATTCTGAAAATTAATGGATTTGAAAGTGAAACACTATAAAAATCTACAGACTTTCTGTCTTCACAATCTGCAATTACATTTTTCTCATTAAAAATGTGAAGATGATTGCATTATATTAAATATGAGGGTGATTTCTGGTGACAAATAATAGTATCTGCTACTGCACTACTACATTTATACAAGTGTATGAAAATTAGATGTTAGAGGGAAAATAATAAATTGGAAACAAGAACTATATGTTGTAAGTGAACTCTTACATAAAACTTTAATTGCATTTATGCTGCTGTTGTGCACAATATACTAATAAAATCAGTTATGAAGCCTAATCTACTATTGCACATCAAACACTGCTACAGAGAGCATGAAAAAAAAAAAAAAAAAAAAAAAAAAAAAGTAGCTTACGTTTCTTTGCAGAACTTCATGTGGCTACTCAAGATATGAGGTAGTGGAACTTCACTGTAGCTTGGTTTTATTAATTTGTATAATTAACTCATTTTTTTTCCCATGCAGTCTCAATCTAATTTTTCTTTACAGTTTTTCACCTTTGAACAATACAAGAAGCTATTAGCATATGCATCATTACCACCAGGACTGGTATGTATGGATGCAACACTTCATGTTCTGATTTAATATTTATATTCTGAACAGTCCCATCTGTTTCTTCCCATATCAGAAACAGCCCAAAAAATAAAGGGGTCTGGTCAACCAAATCACAGTTTCTCAGAACGGACTTGTCCCTTGAAAACACTGATAATATAATCTGCCAAAATGATAGTTACATTAATTTTTATATCAAATGCCTTAATAATAAAGTCATAAATAAATGTCTTAACATTGTCAAAGTGTTATTGACAGTCACCATAGAAGAGTCTGTATGCAGCTTGTCATTTTTCAGTCTTGCAAAATAAAATGTTGAACATTGTCAATATTTTTTTATTCATGTGATAATATCTCTTCCTTAGATGTAAATATGATGCTATTCTGCAGAAAGTGGAAAGAACAAAGATTAGAGTCCTGTGGTACAGCATCACCTTTTGTGGAGTAAAATATGCTGGAAACTTGTAAATATGCCATAGGTGACCAAAAGCTGCTCCAATTCATCGAGCAGATGCAGCAGCCACCAGACTTCCCAACATTCTTGCGTGTTATTTGGTGCAATACTTGGAGGCATTTTTGCCTCTGAGTTAGCCATGGCAGTGAGGGAAAAGATGACTGAGAAGGATTCTGGTCTAAGCTACACAGAATGATTCTAGGTGATTCAACACAGCTCTCATCAAGACAACTGCTGTTGAAAGAGAGATGCATACATTAGTATCAGCTTCCTTATGGCTTCCTGCTGGTTGATGGTAAAAGGGATAGGTTATGTTCCCATCCTGCATTGGAAAAATAGATCTGCTGGCAACATGGTAGTACAGCTGGAGGCAAAGGTACTATGGCTGGAACTTGCTGCTACCCTTCTAATTTACAGGTACATTCTGTACCTGAGCTCTCAATATTCCCAAGTCAAAACTCTCTGTATTGAATAAGTTATTTGTCTAAGTATTGTTTTTTCCTTACCATTCGTTTCCTTGAATTTCAGCAAATACGCTTATTGCGTTGTGGACCTGGGACTCTTTACAGCCCCTAGAAAGTTTAGAGACAATAAAATGAGGCAATAAGTATGTAAAGTGATCACAAAAGTTAACCCTTCTGAATTTTCTTAATTGACCTGAATATCTAAACTATTTTTCTCTTACAAAGAAATTATTGTATTTATAAATGCTGTTTCCTGATGGAAAGCAAAGTACTGAATACCAACATTTCTATGGCTGTAATGTACCATCAGCTTTTAAGTACACGGAGTTAATTCATCCTTGTAGAGAATGTCGACATCTCCATATGTGCCACTTATTCCCATGTAAACCTTTTCAGGTTAGATATTTACTTAGGAGGAATTTTCTTCTCCTTATGCAATTTGCTTAAGTACTGCATTATTTGAATTTCTTACATTTCCTTATTTATTTTTTTTAAGTTAATGTGTTACTGTTATACACTTAAAGCTCTGTGCAGTTTTATTTTTTTCTGGTACTGCATAACTGCATTTATGCTTTTACTCAGACTCCACCCAAAGTTAACATGAGGGCAATGCTTTTTCATGTTTTCATTATAAATCAATACCACAGTTTTTCTTTTAGCTCAAAAGAGAGTTCATTGACAGTGCTATGACATTTCATTTTGGTTGTTTTTTTGGAATGTGGTTTATGGCTATTGTCATATTGTCTTCATGAACTGTCAGCATCTAATCAAGGGCTAGTGTTGTTTAGTAGTAGTACTGTCACATTACTGAAATCTCTCATTGTATCATTCAGTTTCATAATCTGATACATGGGAAATTTTACTACTTGATTTTTACATATTGACTGATTTAACTTCCCTAGGCATTTGCAGTTGCTGGCTTGGGATCTGGATTAACAGAGGCAGTTGTGGTTAACCCCTTTGAAGTAGTAAAGGTTACCTTACAGACCAATCGGAATGCCTTCACAGAGGTATGAGAATTGTTCCACTTTTGTTTTTGCTTTATTAAGTGTAATGCACTTCAAAGTTCATATTTAGACTGGAATATCTATACTATAGTGAGTTGATGCAAATGATTTTGCCACAAGGTTAACAGAAATGGAAACAGGGAGGAGACTCAGTAGATGATGCTGTCAGATATGCATCAAGATGCATAGCATATTGTCAGTTGAGTCAGAATTTCCACTGTAGATATCCTGTGCCTGCAGTACACTTCCTTCCCTCCAGAGCAGCCAGTGGGGCAGCACTGTGAGGAATTCTTATCCAGAAGTACAATTCTGAGACCCTTGTACACATTTACTCTGGCAGGCTCCACACTTCAAGTGAGCACAGAAGATTGCCATAAGACACCAAGAACCTATGCCCTAGGCATGTCTTTTATATTAAAAATGTAGCTGGTAGGTTTTATAGGCTTGGATGAATTTATTTGTGATATAAATCTTTACATTTCTAGACACCAAATGGGAAATAGTTATATAATAAAGCATGGTGATAATTGAAAGCCTTATTTCTACTCAGAGTTTTATTATTGAAATGTTGTTTTGCTCAAACTCAATGTGTAAAACTGACTTTGTCCATGGTTTTGGTTACTGATGAATGGGGAAAAAGATTAAACTGGTAAAGAATGATTCATCAGACTCAAATGTGCAAGAACACTTGCACACTTGTACAAGAATGCAACAGTTTCAATTATTTTTAATGCAGAAAATGTTCCAGGCAAAAGTTAAGGTAGGCAGTCACACAGTTCCTTCCTTTTTTTTCTCAGTGAATAAGACTAACAAATGACAAATCATCTCTTTCAAAATCTTCTGAGAAATCAGCTGTACCTATTATGGTAAAAGTGCTAAGTCACATAAGCCTGAAAATGTTGGATGGATCCCTGGTGAGGCACAAGTTTTCCATATTCTTCTTTTAAGCTTTGTCAGAGCTAATACTTGCATGCCTTGTATCACTCATCTCACAAACTGAACCCTTTTGGGGGATGCACAGGATATATCAACTTGCCATTTACATAAGCTGTTTGGGTCATGCTCTTCAGGGACACTTTGGCAAAATATTGCTGCTAATTTCCAAATGTCATAAAGCAGTTGGCACTGACTGTAACTCCTTCAGAAAAGCATTCTCCTTGAGAATAAATTTTAAAATATTTCGTAAATTTCTGTTATATTTAAATGCATGCAAAAGAGATGTCAGGTTGCTTTAAGTCTCCAGCCTAGACATTTTTTAATCAGCAACAGCAACACTACTGAAACAAAGAGCTAATACTGTACAAGAGTAAAATGGTTAGGATCCTGCAAGGAGAGAGACAAAGCAGGAGAAAGCCGTGCATGAGATAATTTCTTTCTCAGTAAGGTGGTATGAAAATTATGGACTACTACTCTTTCAGCCTGTTTGCTCCTCAGTAAAGCAGGTAGATATTCTTGATCTTTCTGTCTCATGGTTGTGAAAAAGCAAATAATATCTTTTAAAAATCTCTGGTTTTGGATACAAATAAACCAGTATTATGAGAAAACTAGTTCCTGTAAAGTTGCAAGAGATTGATATATCCTTTCTCTTCATACATTTTTTTTTCTCTATTTCAGGCTTATAAATACCATGATGTTTTAATTAGTAAATTTTATGCAATTAATTACTTTCATTGCAGAAGTCCTTTCCTGGTGACCTTCAAAATACTCTGATAATCACAGTATAGCTGTTCAAAAACTGAGTTATATTGTTTAAGTGAAAATTCCTTGGATTTAATTTAAGTGCAAATTTTCACATAGTCCAAATCACAATATAGTGTCATACAAATAAAATTTTAAAAGAATGCTATTGGGACTCCGCTAGGAACCTAGTTTACACTTAAAGTATGATTGAAAGTGTCTATTTGCCCTAATGTAAAAAATCCAAGGTTCTGAATTTCTTAAATCACAATTGTGATTAAATCACAGAGATATCAATTTTTAAAATATCTTTTTAAAAGGATTATAATTTTAGAATTTGCAGTAAATCAGGAAAACTCTAGTAGCTTCAGTACCATGATCTCAAGTTGTTGTTAAGAATACGTTAAAGGACATTCCATACTAAAGCATGTAAACTCAAGCTTACTGGGAGAAGCACTTGCATGTTATTACAGAGTGTAGGGTAATGATACACTCATTTCATTACCATATACTGTTTTTATAAAAGGTTTAAGTATGCACCTATCCCATTGTACAGCTTTCATATTATATGATGAAACCTAATGCAGGTCACATATTTCTTTGGCTATTGTATTGAAATAATAAATATATCTTGTTTAAAGGAACAAGGAAGAGCATGAACACATAAACCCACACCCAGACTTCTGCACACCCCCAAAGTAAATATTCACACACTACAGTGACAGTTGAATTATTCTGTTGTACCAGATCATCTTTCTAGGGCTGATAGTTTTAAAGAGGAAGGCTGCAATAAATCATATTGGCACTTCTGTAATTTGAATTGATACACATAAAAATAACACCTCACTTTTTGTTTAGGTAAATTGCAAGAAGTCCCAACACTTTTTTTATTTGTTTGTTTGTTTCCTTTCCATGTAGCCATGGAAAACCCACTGGCTATATATACTGCTGATGTGATTGAAGTCTTCTCACTTTCAATTTGTGATTAATTAAACAAATACATGTTTCTGCACTAGGATGAGAAGGCTTTGACTCCAGATTGTGCTGTCTAGGTGTCTGTTAAGTATAAGTCAACAAGTGTCTAAAGTGAGTCAAATTCTGGATGTTTATACAGTGAATTCCTCCCAGGTAGTCATCATAAGGTCCTTCCATCATCAGTACAGAAATATAGACCTTCTGTGGCAAGATCAGCTAACATTTTAGATGTCTGGTAAATTGTTCACTAGGAGAGCCCTCTCTATTGTTAAAAAGGGAGTCTTTTTGAGTAGCTCAGGTGTAGAGCAACCTGATCTAGTGAGTGGCATCCTTGCCTATGGAAGGGTAATTGGAACTAGATGATCTTTACGGTCCATTCCAACCCAAGCCATTCTATGATTCTGTGATTCTAGATGTAGACAATTCAGGAATCTATATTTGGACTGACGAATCCCATCTCTGGTGTACAGCAACTGGCAGGCTTCCCTTGTGAGTCAGGAGTAAGTGAGTACGTCTGTATTTGAGACCAAGTTACTATTGAAAGTTGGTGTCTTCAACTTAAATCGCTTTATTCAGGACCACTAGTCATTTTTTAAAGATCTAATCCCTCATTTCCACCCCTCCCCCCCCTTTTTTTTTTTTTTTTTTTTCATGAGAATGGATGTTATTGCTAGTATCTGGATCATATTCCATTTGAGTATCTACATTTATAATAGATTCTGATTTGTATACTTGTGTAGTTAGAAAAGTAAACTGTAGTAAAATGTGTGCAGAGCATTAAGAGGGTAATATTAGTTACAAATTATGAAAAAACAGAGTGAAACTTGGTATTAAAGACTACATTTGTCAGTCACCTAAATAGACAATCATATGCTGTATCGGATATAATAGGAATCATTTGGCTGATGTTGTTGATCTACTACAGTGATATTTTGAAATGGAAAGACATTAAACAAATAAGTGTATTGAAATTAGCAGTGTTCAGCACATTGTAGTCAAAATCCTTCTATATTTTCCTGTTTGAGAATCCTAGTGGAAGTCATGTTTTGACTTTCTAATTAAATATTTGGTTACCCAGACCTAGCTTTATGCATTGGAGAAAACCAAACTCAAGTCAACACCTTTTTGAAAATAACTTTCCTGTAATTCTGCTAAAACAATAGAGGAGACCTTTCAGAAGGGGAGCACCTGATTCACCTGAGCACCTGAGTGTCACATTATATTATGATACAGATCAATTGTGTATGTAGTCAGGCAGATCCTGTCAGAGGAATTGATCATTACATCAGTGGATCCTGGGGAATTTTCTTCCTTTCTGGCTTTCATTAAGCAGCAGTAGGCTGACTAAAAGAATTTCTATGCCTTTTGAACGTTATTTTCAAAACAGTATTTCTTAAGGCAGTTTCCTAAATTTGTACCTTGGAATGTATATGAGTATTCCAGTTTTCCAAATCTAACTATGCTTTTTAAGTCAAATACATTCACTAGGAGTGCAAAACAGGGGGTTCAGTTGTGTGGTTTTGGAAAAAAAAAATCTACACCTTCTTTTCTAGATTTTCAGTACTCCAATGTTAAAGTTAGGTGCATACCTCTATAACAAAAAAACTTTAGTAATTTCCTTAAAATTCAGTATTTTAAAGCAGTGGTTTGCATTCTTAACAGCATGAAGAACCTGAGAATACAGAAGGACTCCCAGATAATATATATGCTTTTTGTTGCCTTTCAACCCTATTTCTAATATTGAATGTGTAACTGCTATTCAACACACATATTTATACCATCCCTTGCTGCTCCAATTTGTGTCTCCCAATGACTTGCTTCCCTTGCCATAATGGCTCTCAAATTTCCTGCTCCAGTTCTGTCCTTTCATCACTCCCCCACAATGCATGTTTCTGTGCCATTGGTTTTACTCTATGAGCTGTTTTAATCTTCTAATTGTCCAGAATAATTGTTGTATGCTCTAGTTGTGCAAGGGTTTCATCTGTCACAGTCCTAACAGCAAAGCTCAGTGATAAAAAAAAAAAAAAAAAACTACTGCCAAATTCACACATTCAAACATAATTTTCTCTGTAAAATTAGATTGATTTTTTTAAATTATTGTTTTAAGAGCTTTATCTTTGCTTTAGGGATGTTATCAACTTTTTTTCTGCAATCAGAAAAGTGAGGATTTTTTTTTTAATGAAAATAATTATGGTGAGACTTAAGATAATATGACAAGAATTGGCAACACTGTTTGTCAACAGGATTGAAATGAGGCTGTGGTTATTGTTTTCTTTTTCTAAAGATGATCTCTTCCTTCCTTTACTTAACTTGTGTAGCAACCATCTAGCTTTGTTCAAGCTCAGCAGATCATTAAAACCAATGGTTTGGGCCTCCAAGGACTCAACAAAGGTCTTACTGCAACACTGGGCCGTCATGGAGTTTTTAACATGGTTTACTTTGGATTCTACTTCAACGTGAAAAACATTCTTCCAGTCAATAAAGTAAGTTTTTCATACAATGCAAAAGATAAACAGATAAGAGGTTTGGCAATTTATTTAACACTGTATTTTTCTGTGCAAAGCTGTGCCATGACTAACTGGTGACTAACCTAGCTCTCTATTTTGCAGAAATCTAGCACATTTTCATGATAAGATTTACAAATCAAAGCAAGGATTTGTACTTGTGACTTTTTAAGCAAAGCTGAGATAGAAAAAAGTCATGTTTGAATTCCCAATTTTATGAACATCCCTTTATATCACAGTAGCAGTGTAAAAAGACAGAAATCTAAATGCAGGAATATTATGCTTATGTTAAGTATATATGTATGGTTGTTGTTGTTGTTTTGTTGGTGGTGTTTGCTTTGTTTGTGGTAAACTGGCTTAGAAAAGAAAAAGCAATTTCTAGAACATCTAGAAGTATTCACCAAGTAAGTGGGCAAGCTTGATGAGAAGTACATAGGTATCCTGGCCATGTACAGGGCCTATTTACTGAAGGCAGTTCAACCTGATGTTGAAGGATGACAGTTCAGATTTACCCATGTGTGAGTGAACCAGACCAAAACAGGACTGACAGGGACTTTAGGTAGTATGCCCTATGAGTAAGTTGAAAAAAAACATAGCTGTAATTGCCCTTGAAGTAATTTTATTCACTAGTCTTATATTCCTTTATACAAAGAAGGAAGCATTTCCCTTTATAACAAAGAGAAATTTTACTAATGAAAATGTGATAATACTGTAAACTTTCTAAATGGCTGTATGAGCAACAGTTAATGGTTTATTAATGACTCCAGTACGTTACTTACTGAACTGTGTTTTCACTAATGTGATTTTTAGATGATGAGAGTTAAACAGTCACAGGTGTAATATGTAGTGATATTCATATAAGAAGCTGCAATTTACATCAAAAGGGATCAGTTTCTATTCCCAGATGAAGCAACACCTTTTTTTTTTCTGTTTCTGAGTAGCCTGGTATTTTTGTTGGCAACATTGTATAAATGGAGAAAAGCTCCACTTCTTATTTGCAGATCATTACAGTAAATTGAATTGTTCAAGAGCAGCTAACCCACAAGTTTCTACAAGTTTCTTTTAGTGTATTTAAGCATATTTCACAATGTACTTTAATCACACATTCTAAAATCTCAAGGCACAAGTATAGCTCGATACTAAGGTAGGGGTAAACAGTAAGATAGGAGTAAAAAGTATGCTGATGAAAAGATGAAAAATTTTAGTTACTATGGAGAACACTCAGAACCATGTACAGATAAGGACAGAGGCTTATATACAACTTCCATACAAATTCTTAAGTTTCTCTGCATTGTAATTGAAGAATAGTAATAGTATTTGGTATAAGCATTCTTTACTAGTCTTTCAGATTAAAAGGGGGGTGAGGGTGGGGGGGAACAATTATTATATGATTGGAAAAACTTAGTGCATTATAACCTAAGAGAAATTAGCACTTTGTAGAGGTTTTGTATGATACAGAAAATTGTTAATATCTAGAGCATAAATTTAAATACATATAGACAATGAAAGAGAAATTACTTCAGTGAGTGGTGTCAGTCGATGGCCCAGCTGTCCTGTTCATACTATCAAGAGCAAAATGCAATGTAATCAATGTAGGATTAGATTGTGTTAACTGCAGGTAAGTGGAGAGGTTTGCATTGTGCTTGAGCAGTGCAAAGTGCCGTGCACAGTGGCTTGCACAGTGGCTACATTTCAGCTAGTAAATCAAGCAGCCTCACTGAAACTCAGTCACCTGTGCTGCTCAGGGTTGCCTGGCACAGCCCTGTCCCAGGCCAGCTAGCACTGCTTCTGGGTATGGCTTGGGAGCTAGTGCAGGCAAGGAACCATTCCTAATAGGCAGGTTTCATGCAGGCACTCTGATTTGGCTGGTAATAGCACCTAGTGGCATTAATAAAGTTAATAGGACATTCTAGGCCAACTGGCATCAGTGACATAGACAACTCTGTACATACAGACATAGCCAGGAAGTCTGACTGAATTCCCATTGAAATTGATGCAAGTCTTACCTTGAGTTTAACAAGGGTGGAATTCATGCCACATCTGGCTTGTGCTAGCCAGCAAGTAACAGTGTGTCTCAGGTGTTTATGTGCACTGAATTTCGCCTCAGTGATTGGAAAATATCAGCATCCATCAATATGTTGTGATCTATAACTTAAATCTCCTGTGTCAGGAAGCAGGTGCTAGAGACCAAGAGTTATCAAACATGTACAATTAATTTGATAGAAGCTGTTTTGCAGTTAGTCTGAAAAAAATATTAGACAGTTAAGCTTTTCATGTTTTCTCACATATTTGATTTCATTACAAATCTTAATTTGTTCGCTTTATATATTTCACCTGAAAACAAAATCTCAGAAGTCAGTCTTGCAATATTGACAAGTATATAAAAATTATGAAATAAGAATACAACACTTGAAATAATGTTGGCTCTTGATTATGTATCTGCTGTTCACCATCTGTAATGTAAATGGAAAAAAGTATGGAAATGTCCATATGAGCCTTTTAGCTGTCAACAGTGCTAAACTGTGCATTAAATTTGCATCCCAATTAAGGATGTTTGCAGCTTATTTTGCCAAAAACAATAAACTTTTTATGTTGAGTGGTCAAATGATATAAATGACATGTGTGGGTTGTAAATGTTCATAATGAATAATTTTTCATATGTTCAGTATATTCTGCTAAACAGACCATATACAGCCAACCTCATGCTCTGTTTACTGAACATGGAATAAGCCAGACTTGTTTCAATTGCCACTTATGTATCACCCATAGAGCATTAACAGCTATACATCTGCACTAGCAATCAAATTAGTCTGAAAATTTATATCGTCTCAGTTTTATGGCACGTGCTTTTATAGCACACTTCATAGGCTTCCAGCAGCTCTCGCTATTTTTATTTTTATCATAGTTTGGTTTGATGGTAAACATTAGTTTCATTAAAACCTTTGCTCACTACCACCTCCAAGTGGCTGTCGTATTTCTTAACAATATGAAAACTCAACTGCCTGGTAAAAGCCCCCTTTGAATCGTGGCCAGCTGCAAAACTCATTTCAAGTCAGATACTGCTTGCTCCAGCTGACACAGATGTGCCTCCTATTAAAAGGGCTGCTGCACCGGACAGCAGGAGCTGAGCTGCGTGTTGTTTTGTCAAAGAAAGGACTCTAAACTCTAAAGGACTCTATAGGCATAGAAGAGATGGGAAACAAAAAAGGGCTATTCATTTTGTCAAATAAATAAGAATGCAGAGCATGGTTTTATTTTTAGTTGTTTTCAGATCTACACCAATATAAAAGTTATATGTAGAAACAGACAGTGCAAAGGACATGTTGAAAAATAGTAAATCAAGATGATTTAGGAGAAGACTGAATTAGAGTCAATATCTCAACCTCAGAGCTACCATCATGTTTCAGGATGACCTGTAAACCAAAAAGAAAAAAATAATAATAATAAAAAAAGATAGCACTGTATACAGCACTGCATTACAAGCCACCAGTTGATCAGTACTCTCCAATCTGAGGTGGTCCTGTTATTGTTGAAACAACAGCCTGTGTTGTTTAAAAACTTCAGCCATGGCCATTTTCACCAGAAGATGTTGTATCAAAGGGGGAGAGTCCTTTTCTACCTCACCTGCTCCTGTTCTGTGGTATTCCCGTAGGCAAGACAGATATGACATTTGAGGAGAGGAATCTGGTCAAAAGAAAAATGTGAAGAAGAAACACAAGTTACTTCTGATTTCCTATAGAAATGAGAATAATAATTAAACTAAAAACCAAGTTCAACCAAAGCTGGTAGAGACACACACATTTAAATTCTTATAATCATAAGAATAATCATTTAAAAGGAAGAGCAATCCTACAAGTACATCTTATGAGTGTTGTAGTTGAGGGAAATTTTCAGGTGGGAAATTATATCTTATTGAACAATGAACTTTGTAGGAAAAAGACCAAATAAACCTTAGTCTGAGCTTGCACCTTTCTAGACACAATGTCAGTAAGTCATGAGACAAGAATTCATAAGATATTACACTTCTGTAGTGCTGGTATTCATGGAACTCCTTTTTTTTTTTTTCATTTTAGCTGTTTCATAACTAATTGTGTAACTAAGACTGGAGATGATAGTAGATAGGTACTGCATGCAGGGGGTAAGCAAAAAGATGTCCGTTCCTGTCCAGTTTCTGCTTAAAGGAATTTTAAGGGAGTTGTTAATTAAGTTAATGTCTAAATGATGCCAAGAAGAGGTGACCTGCTTGTAACCCCAACAGTTTATGAATGGTCTGATAATCTGTGTAGACTGACTCTATGTGGGAGAGCTGACTGGAGTTACAGCAGAAGCCTCACATGAAGTTAGTTGTCTGACTGATTCTGTAGCTGGTGTTTTGCCAGGTGGCTATTCCTTAGGAGCTGCAAAACCATACACTGAACACTGAATGACAAGAATACTAGATACCCTCTCTTGAATAAACTCAACGTCATTGGTGGAGGTGGCTATGGGACTAACAGAGAAGATGGTGCTCATGTTTGGAAGATACAAAAAAAAAAAAAAAAAAAAAGTTTGCAAGGAGCCAAAGTGGTTGAGCATGAGTTTCTTTTGCCCCTTTGGTATTCTCCTTCTAACAATAATCTACAAAAATGTAATGATCAGTAAGAGGAACAAATACAGATCTATCTGCTACTTCTCTTGTTGACTGTACCGACTGAGTCTCCAGAATTCTGTACATTTTGAGACTGTTTTTACTGTCTATTTATTTATTTATTCATTTATTTATTTTTTGTATCAAAAGTTCTTTGGCGCAGATGTTTGTTTTAGGAATAAGTGAAGCAGAGGCCTAGCCTTGAGCAATGGGTCCAAAAGGTTATGGCAAAAAGGTAAATGGTAGATATTACTACATATAAATCTGGATTAAGATTAATAGTTCTATCAGGAAATTGAATTCCAAGGAAAAAAATATATATATATATATCACTGAGAGAATTGCAAATTGTTTGAAATTGTCTACCCTATAGAGCAGACAGTCATCACACTCTGGAGACTAGCCAGGACATTTATCCCAGTAGTTGTCACTCATCTTATTATGCTGTCAGACATCTGACAGATGGATTTTAAAAACTTAAATAAATGTCGGCTGCAATGAGATTGCACTCAAGGAGGAATCTGAGATAATACCAGTGTGAAAAGGCACATTTAATTCAAACAAAGTGCAGCTGTGACTATGCATTTTGGAATGCCTTTCCTGTTCATCAATGTGTTTATTGTTGTTATTATTTCAGCATTTCCTATGCGTCTTGACAAAGATCAGAACATCATTATACTAATCAGACAGCAAGCTGTAGTTTACAATAAAGAGTTTACTATGCAAATGTATGAGATGCACAAAAGTTCAGGGTGAGTAAAACTATGAAATTGTTCATAAAGCTGTGGTCAAATCTTGATTCAGTCACAAATAGAAATTGTGACTCCTCTTTAGAAGAATCAAAGCATCATGTTACCACAACAGTGACAAGACTTACTTTCACCTTTTTGTTTTCACACTTTCTGGGGTCTTGCAGTGGATCTACATCATTTTCTCTTGATTACTGCTGAATCCTGTCCAGAGTTTGCATGCCTCCAAACCACCTGAACACATCTGTACCAGCCTCTCCCTACCTAAGAGTAGAATCTCACAGCCTTTCTTCCCAGTGCTCCTCTTGACACTCAGAACCAAGACCATGGCTTTCCTCTGGGATCTGTATCAGTGTCCATGTTTAAAAGAACTCATAGCTTCTCACCTGTTCCTTCTTACATTCCTGAGACCTATTATGCTCTCAGAAGCTACACTGCCTCCCTCTGAATATATCTTCTCTGTCTTGGAAGCTCCCCTTCCTCATTCATTTCTTCCACTGCCTGTTGCCATTGAAAGCTCTTTTCAGTGGTTAAAACCAGTTATCAGGGTGGCTAGAGCAGTTCCTTACAGCCTGTTTTGTTGCTAAAAACTTAATTGTAGTTAATGTAGCGCAGGTAAAGTGCTGTGAAACCTCTTAGCTTGCCATAGGAATTCCTATGCTTATTGCACTTCAGCCTAGCCAAAATGATCAAGCAGCAACTCTACTCCTTATGCCTCTTCAGACACATAATTCCTGGGTGTACCAGGCAGAACAAGAATTGGCAAAACCACAGCCTTCTGTCTTTTAAAGTCTTCCTTGTTACGTGCAGGGAGTTAGATGTGCCGCATATAGTGCAAAGCCTATCAGCTCTGTTCCTGGCTTCTGCATTGACCTATTATGTGACTTTGAGAAAATGTATTTAGATTTAACAATCATTTCAAATTGCTTTAATCTTTTGTGCCAAATGTAACTTGGATAAATATATTATATTATGTTATGTTATGTTATGTTATATTCATATTATATATATATATACTATTATATATTATATTACTAATATAAATATATTTGTATAAAACTAATGTTATGGCTAACGTTTTCAAAGGTTAAGAAACTTGACGCAAAATACTCTGCTCAAAGTCAGTATTAGTTTCAAGCTAAGTCCTGTAGACTGCTTTGCAAAAATAGCTTAAAATATTATTCCATAGATATTATTTATTCTTCAAACAAATTGTCAGCAACTAACATTCTCCTTACTTAAAAAACCCTATTCTTTTATAATGAATTTATCTATCTGTGAGGTGCCCCAAAATACTAAAACATGTTTACAGAAGTATTCTTTCTCATAAAATATATACCTTCAGCAACATATATATATATTAAAAAAAAAAAAAATGTGAAAGGATCTCAAGACAAACAGCTTCAGATAGGCAAACTCACAGTTATTTTTCTTATATTATTGTGGGGTTTTGTTTTGTTGTGTTTTTTTTTGTGTGTTTTGTTTGTTTGTTTGTTTGTTTTGTTTTTTTCTTTAAAATGAGGTTAAAATATACATTTATTTGAGATACATTCTGCCACCTTTACTGAGACTGTACAGGGACTTCATTTGTAGGAGGACAAGGACAAAATGAGTAGTGTTCTTGAGTGTCTTTCCTGTTCAGGTTTCTCAACACTTTTATGCATGCCACTGGACTGTTCACATTATCTGTCTCTGGTTACCACAAGCAATATACTTTAGGTACTTTGAGCTGTTCCTTTGAAGGTACCTACTTCTCTGCACTATATATAGTGAGTGGGGTGTTGATCTTTTGCATAGCACCCAAGATGGGTGTCTAAATCAGCACAAATGTATCGACTAGGGTGCATCATTGTCTATTCTATGATTCTTCTGTTACTCTAGTCAGGAGCCATGGATCAGCATTCTGGTCATGCTCTCCATCAATAATGAATGCACTTGGATTCGTGGTGACCCTACCAGTGGGCTAAATCAACTGAGTTCCAAGCGTACATGCCTTTACCAAATGGTTATTTCATTGCTGGATTATTACCTATGTTACTTATTGAATTAAGTGGCCTTCTTTCAGAATAGATTAATATAGTGTGGAAGCTTTTGACTGAGATCAAAGATTTAAACAGGTTTTGACAAAGTGCCTAGCTGATAAACAAGCCAATAAAGAGGTATGGAAAGGAAAGCCTGTGGATTTGGAAAACGAAACTGATAAATTAAAAGTATCTCCAGTGGGTGACAATCCTGTACATGGGTGTGTATGTGATAGATTTAGGGTTAAAATTTTCTGTTGCTAGAAATAATGGAATATAAAAGAAAGAATTAAGCAGCATGTGATTTAAGATTTAAACTTACAAAGTCTCCACTTATTTCAAAGTGTTATAATAGGAGTAATGAAATATAAAAAGCAGAGATATAATATCTCAAAATTTCTTCTTCCAAACAAAGTAGGGAAATGCAGCGAGACACGCATAGATATGGCATTTATTAGTGATGCCTACTTCTCTATTTTTGAGGGCTGGTTATGCTCACAGGGCAAGGACTCAAGTGTATAGGAAATGTGATTGTGAAGGACATGCTAAAAAGGTAAGAGGATCAGAGATTACATTATCCAACCACAGCAAAGTTGTCCCATTAGGAAAAAGCTGGCTGTTCATTTTCATGAGGTATACTGTACTGTGGTGTGTCACCATCTAAAATCATGTTTCTGTTGTACTTCATATTCTACTCATACTACAGAAAAATTACTTTTGCCTAAAAACAAAATTATATATTTTTTCCTCTAGTTCTGTCACTTATAAAAGCAAGGGAAGATTGTCAGAATATTTTTCTTTAATGTACCAAATATTTAATAGTCAATAGTTGGTAAACTGCATGTTGCAGAAGTTAGTGACAATACCATGATGATAATCACTTCTGCTAGCCAGTTGCAGTGATAGTGCTAAGCAGATACATTTACCTTTACCTCATGTCTCCTTTCACAGGGTCCTAGACTGCTGGGAATATTTTGGAATCTGACAATGGGATAGGAAAAGGCTTGATTTTAGTGTAAAAAGAAAGATAGTGTTTCATGATTGCACCAGCTTGCACCTACATGATGGACAGCTGATGTTCTTTTGTCCATGTAAGCTTTGTAGACAGAAGCTATAAAGTATATTTGGAAGTGTTTTGGTTTTGTTTTTTTTTACACTTGAAAGTGGTAGCACATAAAAAAGCAACTACTCTGTGCTTTTAGGGAAAAAAAAAAAAAAAACTTTTAAATTATTTTAACAGCTAAATTTATTTGGAATCTGTTATATGAATGAAGTAATCTGAATGATGTGTGAATGCCAGTGATGAATGTCATAGAAAACCTTTCTCATGAGATGTCATAAAAAATTATGAAAGCTAGTGTAAATCATAGCACATTAGGTTATTATCCAGTTTTGTGAATACTCAAAATCCCTTCCAGCTTTTTCTATGTCACAAATACTGGAATAGAAATAAAGCAATTTGTTTTCGTTCTCCTTTAGTTACAGTGGTGCAGTATCAGGTTTCAAAAGAAACTCACTTGACTGGACACTCCACCGTATCCCATACCCTGTGACACTGCCAGTCACAAAGCAGGCAATGCTGGCATTGAGAATTCAACAAAATATGAAAATGCTCAAATATAAGGGATTTGCCAGAAGCAGCAATGCTTGAAATTCCATGTTGAAAAAATAATACTTTTGCCTGACATGTATTGCCTAGCCCAGAGGGCAGCCCACTGTACTCGGCACTACTGAAGAGGTGTCCCTATGCTTGAATAAGATATTTCAGATCATTCTAGACTACGATAAGTCAACTTGGCAATGGCAGCCTCCTCAATGCTGCCTGGTTTGAGGAGGTGAATGCAACCTTAGTGCCAGGTGTGATCATACAGCTGATGCTCAGAGCGGCGTGGGTACCACACTGGAAAGGGGCTGGCGCACTGCTGCACCTGGCTTTCAAAAGTTTTGCTTTTTTTTTCTTTCCTCTCTGGGTACCAGAAAAGTCAGCTTTATTTTATTTCCATTTAAACAAGTGCCACTATGTACAAAATAAACAGAAATTTTCTGCTAAGCTTTTTATTGATAAAGTTGTACAATTCTTTATGTATCACAAGCCATTTTAATTATTAAAAGGTATTATCAGTGTGTTTCATGTTTTGTGAAATCAAGGTGTTGAGTTTTTCTGCAAGTAATAAAATGCTCTGTTGATTTTGACATTTCTCTCCAAACACCTGCATGGATTTCATCCAATGCATATTATGGAGGCTTTAACTTATGTTCCTTGTTGTTAATCTGTAAAGGAGACCTTCTTCATTGTTCTTTTTTTTCACTCAAAAATGTAAAGGTTTAGAACACACAGAGCTCTTTCATTTGAATATTGTACTGACACTATGACACGACAAGATCATCTATTATTTTACTGACAGCTTTCTATAATTAAAGTGACCTCATAAAAAAAATGGAACTGCATATATAGAGTTTTATATAGCAAAAAAAAAAAAAAAAGGGGGGTAATTTCTGCTGAACACCAATAGCAAAAGAAAAAAAAAAAAAAACTATGTGCATAGGCAAGACATGGGGACACACTTTCCAGTGGTTTCCATTACTTGTAGAAATACAAAGAGACTTGATACAA